>NW_010546634.1:0-5236 GCF_000687285.1 Phaethon lepturus | reverse complement strand
TTTAAAAATTAATTAAAAAACAATAAACCTTTTGGTCTTAAATCAACTTTCCGTTAGATATTGAAAGTGAAATAATTTTGTTCTTTTTACAAGAAACCCAATTAAAACACTGAAAATTCTGGTAAATTTACTGGAATTCTGTGGCAACATCTGGGAACTGACTTGGCCCAGCTATCTATTCAAAGTTACCAAATAGTTCGGTAGACTAATGAAAAAAAAATGTTCTGACTTTCCACTGTTGTGGAAAACAAGAATATATTGTAAAATTTTGAACAGATATTGACCTCCTGTTCTTTTTATATATAATATTGAAGTAAAATCAGATACTGTGAGTGCTCAATTCCATCTAATAAGATTTTGAAGATGTTATTTTGAAATAAAAGTCATTAATTGATATATGGTACATGATTTTTTTCTGGTTTTGTCTCTGTTGATTTTTTTTCACTGTGAAATTGGGAGTGAAAACACTATAAAGAAAAAAATTCAAGAGAGACTCTAGAATTAAAAGAATAGGATAACTTCAACAGTATGATTATAGTATGATATTTTTTAACAGTTACATAATTTGAATTTGAAGTACTTTTACTATTGAAGTACAACATCTATAATTAGAGGTATAATAGTAATATGTATTTTTTGTTATAAGTCAAATAAATACTTATATATAGTGTGAAGAGTTGTATCATATTTCTAAACCAATATATGAGTACTATTTGCTTATCAAAATAAGCTGATGAATTAGTTTTATAAAGTTAATTTTTGGGTCCATCTGAACAGCTTTTTTCTCCAGCAGCTTGCACATAAACAGGCATATTTCCTCCATTGTCTTTATGCAGTGGGACCGTGAGTTATTTTATGACACAAGCCATCCAGATCTGCAGAAAAGCCAACACAATAGCAAGAAAGCGAGTTGTTATTTATATTTTTTATCACCAGCTTTATTGGGTCACTTGTGCTCTATTTCTTGTTACAGAGGTCACTATAAAAGCAGATGCTATAATAATTACAGATCGTATTTCCCACCTAAGAAAGGCAATGCAAATATTCATAACAGCTTAAGTTCTGTGTAGAACAGAAATATTTGAGGGAAAACCGTATACTATGTTTTACTGTAGGAAGCAAAACCACTGGGAGATGTATGTTCCCAAAAGAACAGTGTTCAATAAGAAGTGAGATGGATTTAAAATCTTTATAACAAAGCAAATTCCTTGTAAACATAGTTTTCAGGAAATTTCGTGTGCAAGCTATCCACGCCTTTTCCTGACAATGCATTGTATGATTATCTGTGAAACCACCACTCTGTGTCCCAGGTCTAGTACTTACAAAGATTTTAGTTATCTTAGACAAATGGAGGGTCAAGGTTTAGTCTTTTTTGTTTAAGTAAAAATCGCTGAAGAGATTTACATGGAAGTTTGGTGGATTTAAAAGAATGTGTAGAGGTCAGTGCAGAGAGTGCCTTGAAGTTTGGTGACATTTATTTTCTCAAACAGACCACTGAACAATTGTATTTGCATCTTATGCTCCTCATATACTGGGTAGTTCAATCTTCTCGTACTGCTTGGAATATAAGAACTGGTTTCCTGAATTAAGTTGTATAATATCTCCCATAAGAGATAAAAATAAGTTTAATGAAGTTTCCCTGGCTTTGTTTTTTACTGAGTCAGACAACATTTTTTTATCTTATTTCCCCAAAATGACAGTTTAGCTGTTAGAAGTCCTCATGCATTGAACAGTTAAGTAATTCTTTACCTTTTAAGAACCAATTATCTCTAAAATGTGCACTATTTGATTGTTATAAAGTCTTATCTAGGTTAATTTTTACCTGACATGATAAAATTATTTGACAAAAACCAGAATTCTCATATGCAACCAAGTGAAATAAAAATATGATCCTTTGAAGGCTGGAAAAGGGACATAAAATCTGAAAGCCATTCACAAATAAATTAGAGTCAGGCTTGGATGAATTCTAGTGTCAACACAGTGCATGTCAGATACAGGGTTTTGATCTTCATTTCTGTTACATTTCTAGACAGCCCTGACCCTGAAAATCAGTAGTAGAGAGGATTCCTTAGTAAGTCATGCCACGATGTTTTGTGGTAAGATACATCTTCTGCATTTAAAATGTGTCTGTCTAATCTAAGCCATTTGTCAAGGCTCATTTTACAGTCAATGAAATGAAGTACCCCCTAGCCATATCTAGTCTACGTTTCCCAGAACAGATATGGTAGCTCTCCTGTACCTTCCTTGCTCCATCAACTCTAGAGGGAGCCTACCTGCCATTGTACGCTAAGAACGTAACATATAAATGGTTAAAGGTAGGGGAATTGAAGTCTACCTTTTTGTTAACTTTCTATGTCTATATATAATGCATCAGTACTACCGTTGTGATTATTAGGAATATATCCATTAGTATCAGCTAGATCGTGATTTGATATGTATGGGCATTTTTGTTTATTGCTTGTTTCCTCCTCTAGTTCTCTGGCTTTGGAGTACCTTTTATTTCCTCTTCAAATCCTTTTTTCAGGATCAAAATTTGATTAATGCTTTCTTGGAAAATGTTCATAAGTTTGGGTGTGTTTCTTTTTGTTCAGGTTAATTAAATTGGAAGTGAAAGTAGCTAAACAATGCATGACCTTGAATAAACTAACATGATTTTAACACAATGTGAGTGAACCTCCCATCCAAAATAAACAATGTGGCAAGTTCTTAAATGATACAAAACATGCTGTTAACCATTAAAAAAAAGCACTGTGTGAATAACTCTGTATTTAGCATTCAGGATAAAAACATTTCATACCTTTTCCCAGGTCCTTCAAAATTCAGGGATGCAAAAAGACATTTCGTTGTTTGTCTTCCAGGAGGAGAGCTGCAGTGGTTTATAAAACAAAAACAGAGCTCTTTTTTACTTTCAGATATCTAGCTGGGCAAATAGACTGAAGATAAGACAAGATAAAAAGGTTTTCTGCTGAGGTTTTGCCTGCAACTATAATTTAATCCATGGGTGGTTAGAAGCTGGATTGCCCTGGAATGATGTACTGTAGGAGAACTTGAGAGGTTTTCAAGCAGCTAAGCAGGAGATCTGAACTGGAATTAAAGGAATTTCCTCTTTTAACATCAAGAATTTCTGTTTCAGTTCTTGGATAGATCTAAAAAGATTTTTCTGACACTGATATCGTAAAATACTACATTCCTTAATCCTCAGGTTTGTTCAGCCTCAAACTGACTCAGGAGTTCTGTGTATATTTTGCTATAAATGGGATTGATTGTGTCTAATTTTTGACATCTGAGAACATGGTGAAAGCTAGTTTTTTAGGCTTCCTCGATAGTTAAAGAAGAGGGAGAGTTTCTCCAGGAACTGGTTCTTCCCATCTTAAAACAGGTGTTATGAGAACCTGTGCTTGGACAAGGTCTCTCTTGGAAGCATACACAGCAGCAGCCTAAATAATGTATTGGACTAGCCATGTGATGTATAGATGGGTGCACTTAGTAAGATCAGTTACACCTCAAAGCTCTAGCCCTTATAACTTGACAGCATGAATCTTCTTACTTTCAGGAAATCAACCTCTTTCACATGTAAGTATTGTCCCCAGACTAACACAGTCCCTTAGAGGAGTTCTACTCAGAGACAAAGGAATTTTATCAAAGTCAGCCATGTCCTTTGTCTTCCTTGAAAACTGCTGACAGCTCTGCTACAATATTATTTTTACGTTGGTAAATCCTTTCTTACTGTGAATAGTTCCACAGAGAACTATATACTAGGAACCTCCTTTTAATGTGTTCATCATGTCATTTTCTGACTGAACAGTGATTCATGACCAACCCACGTATCATTACAGTCTCTGACAGATCTTCAGAAATCAGTGTGCATATTCAGAAAAAATGCATTTTTAGACATGAAATACCTATCTGTAAGGGTTCTCACCAAACAGAGCAGAAAACTATTGTCCCTGAATACCAGTTTCAGAGAAACCTCTATCTCCATCTTACATGAGTAGGGATTCAGGACTGGCATTGTAGACAACATTTCTTTCAGGAAATCATGATTTGCTGCCACTCTGGCAACCAAGTGTGGGCTATGCCCATGTTCAGAAGTTGTGTCAGTTTTTGTTGCAGTATTACTGCAAAGAAAGATGTGCTTTAAGTTTTATTTCAATAGCTTCCACTGGCTGCCACAGTTTCAGATGGAATTGCTTGCAAAAGTGGAGGAAAAAGCATCTGGATCTGTTACAGCTTGGCTGATGATTACCTGATTCTGGGGCTTGATAGGAAATTCCAGTAGTTTTATGGACCACTGCAATCCAAAATTGCAGGGACTTTTGTTGTTGTTGTTGTTGTTGTTTTGACTGGGTTTTTTTTTGTTGTTGTTTTTTACTAACACCCTCCGCATTCAAATCCCCCCAAAGCCACCCAACAACCTTCAAGAATTGCTTTTGTTATTTCTGCCAATATCACTACAGGTCTGAACATTAAGCAATGGGACCACCAGCCTTCAGTCTTCCTGCTAAGTCACATACTTAGTATGCTAATAAGCAGTGATTTTGTTTCAGCCCTAAATAGACTTTTATTCTAGAGAATTGTAATAATAATTCAATAATCTTTTTCTACATAGTTGAAAATACTGAGATTCTTCAAAAATAATAATTTGAAATAGCATATGAACTTCAAAAGGAACAACAACATTTTAGCTGACTGCTGACTGCAGCATGGGAATTCTTTCTGCTGAGTCAAGTAGTGACCTCTAGTTTCCTTGTAACAAGAAGGTTCATAATAGATCAAGGTAATTTTTGCAATGCTAGTGTGGGAAAGACTATTTGGCCTTCAAGCCTGCAATCACAATATACTTCCTTGTCATTTCTGTTTTGTGTAATTAACAAATATTTTATTTGTTCTCAGAGCATTTATACTTGGAAGAATTACTTCTGGATTATGCAAGTAGTCACAGAATCATTAAGGTTGGAAAAGGCCTTTAAGATCATCAGGTCCAACTGTCAACACAACTCCACCATGCCCACTAAACCATGTCCTGAAGTGCCATGTCCACAGGTTTTTTGAACACTTTCAGTGATGGTGACTCCGCCACCAACCTGGGCAGCCTGTTCCAATGCTTGACCACTCTCTCAGTAAAGAATTTTTTCCTGATATCCAATCTAAATCTCACCTGGCACAACGTGAGGTCATTTCTTCTCGTCCTATCACTAGTTCCTTGGAGACCAACACCCACCTCACCACAACCTCC
>NW_010546633.1:0-14549 GCF_000687285.1 Phaethon lepturus | reverse complement strand
AAAAAAACTGAATTGTACCACAAAAGGTCATGTTTAACTAAAACAAGCAGCTTAAGCCAACTGATTAAAAAAAGAATAGGTAGTCTAATATAAAAGAATGGCTCAAATTAATAGTTATTTTAATAGGATATCTTATTTTGCACGGAATCAATTTCGTTGGCATGTTCAGTATGAGATACCAATATGCTGATGAAAGCCCGAGTAGCAAAAGACGTGAAAGGATAAGAACATTTGTTTATCTCTGGGTTTCCAAGGTCTTGGGCTTATATACAGGAACGTTTTTCTCCTGAAGCGATGGGAGGCCCTTAATTATATCTGCAGCTTTCTCTGCTATCATAATAGTTGGGGCATTCAAATTTCCACTGACAACACTGGGCATTATTGAAGCATCTACTACTCTCAAGTTTTCAGTGCCAATTACTTTTGTTTGGGGATCAACTACAGCAGTGCTATCTGAAAGCTGACCCATTTTACAGGTGCAGGAAGGATGATAAGCACTATCAGCCTTCTGCCTTATGAAAGCATCTATTTCTTTGTCAGACTGAACGTGGTCTCCTGGTTGAATTTCAGGCCCACGAAATTTGTCAAAAGCTTTCTGAGCAAAGATCTCTCTGGTCAACTTGACACACTGGCGGAATTCCCAAATATCTCTTTCTGTATGGAGAGAAAATAAGAAAACTGTAAGTACATCCTTAATTTCATAATACATACAGAATGCATAACAGAAAAAAAACAGCATCAAAGGAAAAACGCTGGAGGGAACGTCTCTCACTTATTGCTGAAATAATAAAGTAGGGTATTTTTCAAAGTCACAGATATTTACATTCCCTGTGAACAAAACTGTCACTTATATTGCACAATCTCAAAAGGGAATAGGTAAGCTATGAAGAATTGCTCTTTATTTCACTATACCCACTGCCTAGCCAAGGACACTAATCTCAGCACAAAGAAGAAAACAATCCATTCTTTCACAAGCAGAGGAGAGCTGAAATGCAGGGAAACAGCATGATGGAAGAAACGGTAAGAACCCTGACTGAATCCTCAACAGGGAATTCTTTTTGGTTTGTACAGTGCTTTGTACAATGGCCTCTTTTGATACTGACTTTTACAAATGAGAAATAAATAACAATGCACCAACCAGCACTTCTGAACTGGTGTTGAGTAAGTATGAAAATCTGCTACTGAAACAGGCAGGAAATAAGCTGATATCAGAGAAAGGGGCTGCATTTACCTGTTGACATGTAGTTAGGCTCAATGATAGGATGGTCATTTGGGTCTGTACTCTTCAGCTTTAGCCAGCCCACACTCGTGCTCCTCATAGGTCCCACATGGACCTGTAACACCCATGCTATACTCGTGACACAATCCCACCAGACGTATTTCCAAATTCAGTATGATTTTTTTTTGGCAATTTGGACAGTCTTTACAAATTAAGCAAATGTAAACATTAAAGGGAAACAATGGAAAATGCCATTGAACATTTTTACATTTTATATAAATTTGTTGTAAATATGATATTCCACAAGGGGAAGGGAATATACCTGTCATCAACTCACAGCTTATCTTTTAATTTAAAATACAACCTCTCCAATTTAGCATTTAGCTGTAGCAGAGCATTCTAATACAATCAGCAATCAAACCTAATTACTATCATCACTGAAGAAAAGAGATTAGCAAGAAGAAACATGTATATTCAGTGACAGTTCCCCAGCATTAGCACAGACTTTTGGATCAAGATCATAGTTTAAAATGGGGCTTGGATTTGTGACAATGAATAAATGAGTGGCCTCATACGTTCTCATTTAAGCCTCTGTCTAAACTGCAACACCTTGTTTTAGTTTTGTACAATGGTATCCTAATCAACAGTACTATGGCACTTCAGTAGTGCAAATACTTAAACAGCAGTTCAATACTTGCCTACTTTCCCAGAGATAAAACATAACATAATTTTGGTAGCAATATCAAATGACAAGCTTATGTTTTTTCCTCAGTGTGGGAAGGTAAGCCAGCTCTTTTGTATTACACTGAACAAAATATTGTTCAGTATATAGCCAAATTATCAATGTTTATTATAAAGTGTAAGCCTTCTTGCTAATTGCTACAGAACATTACTGGAATATTTTATTCAACAGCTCACCTGGTAAGCTTCCATTGTGGAAGCAACCCGACCATGATCAATCACCTGAGAAGGGAGAAAGTGAAACTGAATGTCGGGGTGAGGAACCCCTGGTTCACTTCGGATAAAACCACCGGATTCTAAGTGGGCAGTGGCTCCCTCACCTACAGAGTGTAAATGAGAGAGAAAATGCCATTAAAAGACCACAGAAAGGCAAGAAATCCACTTCTTTCTTAACCCTTGGTTTCATTCTTATGAATTCAAATATACAGTGGAAATTGCAAGGAACACAAATCTGTAATGAACAGCTTGTAATTTAAGCAATATGCATCACTTCCATCTGCTTTTGAATCACTAGATAAACATAAGCATGTGTAACTTTGGAAATCCCACTTATTCGAGAGTAGGATGTCACGGTTATCTCAGTGTAACTGGCAGGCCTAGGGGCTAACTCCAGAGGCAGATTTGGTCCCAGGATCCAAACAGGTATGGAGGGAACTGACTGCAGGCGCTGCACACTCCATGACATGCAGTATCGTTACCCCATCAGTCACATGTAACAGGCAGAGCTGTTGACAGTACCTACCCTGAAGGGGAAAGATGAAGAGCCTGCAATCCCCCTCATATTATGTTATTTTCACATCCGTTTAAAACCATGAGTCAGCCCTCAATATTTACTTGCATGGCAAAAAGCCACACGTACCCAGCATAAGTTATTTCAAGGATTACTTTTACTCTTTTTAACGTACAACTTACAGCTGGGTTACTGTAAAATGTAAAATGTGTAATTTTAATCAAAGTCACTTCTGATTTACATGCAAGTCTAGAGGGTTCTGATCAGAGCAGCAAACTAATTATTTTGGGGCAATTATAAAGAAAATTTAATTCAGCTCAACAATATGTTTTTATTGACAGGGTATATATTTAAAATAATTTTTTCTTCATTTTTTTACAATAGCTTTTCTCAGTAGCACCAAGATTTTTAAATGTAGATTCTTCCTTAAAATGAGAGGGAGATAAAAATGTTTAAAAAGTGTATAAAAACCTCCCTTGTTACCTAAGATATAATAACTGTTTTAAAAGATTCCGATTTAGAAAAAAGAAAAAGTTCAAAGCCCATTTGCAAGCTCCAGTTATTTCCCAGGACATGAAAAATAATTACATATGAAGGCTCCCAGACTTCAAAGTTCATGGATAAAAGGCTGTAATAATTCTAAAGCAATCAATGGTAGAATGATTGCATACTTTGTTTCATACCTGTAAACTTCCAAAGCCATTCTAGACCAATCCTCATCATGTTAATTGGCTTTTGTGCATTATATAGAGTAATAGGTTTGGTGCACTTTTGCTGGACGTACACTTCTAAATGATCTTGAAGGTTCTGGCCTACGCCTGGGAGGTAAGTAGAAAGGGGAAAAAAAAGTTATGTCATGCTGCACAGAGCAGTTATACAAAATATTTGCAACCAGAAAACAGCATAAATGGGAACTAAACTAACCTCTTACAAGGGCAGTGATGACTAAGACCGAGACCATGAGTCATACCAGCCTTTTGCTCATGTCAGAATAAGGTTTTACATAAACATAGCATAACTAGAATGAAAATAGAAAGTTAAATGGCAGACATATCACTAGTTCTAAAATTGCCAGATATGACTTCTAAATACAGTACTAGCTTTTCTAGTTTAAAGGAGAAGTTCATGTTATTCCTTCTATCTTTGAATATATATGACAGTTGTGGATCAAAACTCATTCAAAATTCTAAATAAGTATGCTGCTTTACTTTAAAAGTACACAATGGCATTTTTCAGAAAGGCATTTTTCACTATGAAATGTAGTGAAGAAAGTGTAGTTGATTGCTCAATTCTAAAATCTGTGCATGCTTCCACTGATTTGTAACACTTAGTTTCAGGCCACGCAATGTGACATAAAGACAACTGAATTTCACGGATTCATTTCATTTAATGGTCTTCAGATTGCATCCATAGAAAGATGTAAAGTTAACAGAAATAGTAAAATTACCAGGAAGATGGCAAACAACAGGGATCCCGAGTTTTTTTAGCTCATCTGCATTGCCAATCCCAGACAACATAAGCAGCTGTGGAGAATTTATGGCACCTCCGCTTAAAATAACTTCTTTACTGGCAAAAGCCTAAAAGGAAATGAGCACAAAAGTCCTAACATTATTAAGCCTGATCTGAATGCCAGCAACGTGTCAAGAGCTTCTGTTGAGATATGCTATTCTGATCAGATTAGACACCTTTCCCTCACATTTTTCTCTTTCTAAATGTATCCCTGTCTTCCAGAAGTTTCTGCAGAGAGAAATGAGCTTCCACTTTGAGAATTTCTTTATTTATTCCCATGTTTACAATCTGTTCAAACTGTATGGCACAGAAATATTCAGCTCAGACAGTACTATGGCAGCCAAGAAACTCCTGTGCCACTTTGCCAGGAAAAAAGTACCTATGACACTCAGATCAGTCAGCTAAGCATCTCTTCCATTTACAGTAACAGTTTGTAAATTAAAACTGAAACTCCTAGGGAAGATTTTGAATTCGAGACATGCTAGGTCATAAATTCTCAAGAACTTATTTTCTTAATTCAGCAACGACTAATGTTTTGTTCCTTAGCTCATTGTAGTCCTTGGAAGACACTCAGCCACTAAAGCACTACTGAGAAAACTGTGACTGCAGGCATATATATATAATTGTTTTGCTGACAGACTTTTCATCAAACAGTTTGAGTCTGAGCCTTGAGCTGGTCATGATATAGGCTGCTAAACTATTCCTCCGCCTTTGGCTCGGTTTTCTGTACTGGATAGGTCTTTTTCTAGAACCTTCTCTGCAAGTATTTTTGGCACATCTTGCTTCCAAGGATTTCTGCCCCAAAATATTCTCATTTAGCAATATCAAAATCCTTCGCTGTCCCATCTATTTCTGGGGGGTACCTCTTCCCTGTTGCCACATCCCTTAAATTTAGGATCAGAACTAGTCCCCTTAGTGCTTTTCACTGTTAAAAGGCAAAACTGTGTGGAGTAAGAAAATATCGATACCTTCCTCCTTCTCCCTTCACTCTTTGAAAAAGGAAGATGTGGGTGAACCCAACCTTATTCAAACTATCTCTTTCTATTCCAACAAGATGGGTCATGGACACACAGACATCAGATGCACTCCATCCTCCCTAGTCGCACCTATGTTGGCTGTTGAAATACAAGATATCCTTCGTATACACATTGAGTTACGTAGCTGATTACAAACTGAATAGTAAGTCTTGCACATTAGAAAAAAAAGATTCAAGGTTCACCTGTCCTTATGAAAGAACAATTGCACCACAAAAAAGAAACAAAAAGTAAGCAACAATTTATATGTAATGCAAATTCTAATGCTACCTAAGCTAGTCCATTGTTTTAAAGCAATACACATTGCAAAAGTAATACCGTAACATTTATCTGTGAATTCAAATATATCATGTGCCCACAGTGAGGAAAAATAGATGAGGCACACAGTTATGTCCCTGAACTTCCTCTCATTAGCAAGCAAAACCCACAAGGATTCAAGGAAATATACCTGGTATTGCTCATCTGAATTCTCCACTATTGTAGAATGTAAGGCGCTATCATGAGTAGTTGCTTGTTTTTATTTTAGATGAGGCATTTAGCTTCTAAGGCAACATTAAAAAGTGCTATTTTTTCCTGTAGTATGGTGAAGGGTTAACAGATTAGCACAGAGTGCATATTGACTTGTAGTAATCCTAACCTTTTTGAATGATACCTCAGATATGCAGAATGATGGTGAATAAGGCTGTTGCTAGTAATAAGATCAAAACATAGTAAGAAGATAAATTTTGATAAATTGTTCCCACGCTATTTATCTGAAACTGCCAACGGATAGCCAGTGCTGATATTTTTTGTTCGGTATTGTTTTGCACTGGGCAATCGTTAGTATGGCAAGACTAATACACAGCATATCTGTGACTGCTGAATCAATACCTCAATCTGTATTTTACATGTTATACAAATATAACTTATTTATATTTCCTATGGTACACACAGAACTAATGACAGTTGTTCCAGGTAGTGTTCAAATGACGGTTGTTCAGTCTACGCCCACTGCAAAGTCAGCACTGTAGTTATTCCTAGACCATATACAGTCTTTCACTGTGCTTAGAGCTAGCATACAAAAAGGAAAAACTGACTTAGAAACATTTTTGTATGGGTTATTTAGTTTACAATACATTCAGGCTCTTCAGGACATGGTTTAGGGGACATGGTGGCGCTGGATTAATGGGTGGACTTGATGATCTTGAAGTTCCTTTCCAACCTTAGTGATTCATTCTGTGAAAAACATTTTGCCCCTACAAATACACTTTTCTGATTGATTGTAATCTCAGAAACTCCAGGAATGTTCAGTCTCCCTTCCCTACTTTTATCAGAGGGCTTACTGGAGTCCTGGGAGCTCTCTGGGACCCCAACGTCTACTGAAATAACAACTAAGTCTTTCCACTGGCTTGAATAGGTTTTGAATCATGCTTGAATCACGTTTTGATGATCTTTTAACTTTACTGATGACTGGCGTAAAAGAGATCCTACCTAAAAAAGTCTGTAAAAACAAAAACACTTTAATGTAATCAAGTGCCTCATCTTGTGTTTATAGTGTAACAAAATTATTAGCTCTTCCATCCTGACAGGTATAATATTTTCCAGAAAGTAAAAGCAGGCAAGTCCTGCAATTTTAATGTTGAGGGGGAAAAAAACTACGTGTAGTTCATACATGTATTAATATGTATGAAAATTCATTGTAATTAAAGAATTTTGCAACTAAAGTGGTCCAGCATTCAGAAAGTCTTTGATCATATGTAATTAGCTATCCAAAACTTTTTCAACAAAATGAATCTTGATAATGGCACAAGAATAGCGAGTAGACAAAGATAATGGCACAAGAACAGCTTTCGCAGACATTTAATAGCTCATGCAATCAATTAAATTTTCTGCAACTTTCTTTTTACATTGTTAATGATAATAATTTTACCAATCCACTTAGGAAACAATAGATTTGTTCTGTGCATTAGAAAATGAAAGAACAGTTTATTTATATTGCATTTTAACTTCTAGCAGGTGCTCACAGAACACGTGACTGTTGAGCTCACTTTACTGAACTCAAACCATCAAAATTTGTACTCTCCTCTCTTTAGGATATTACTATTACACTTTTTAATTTCTTATACTTGTTTGTGACTAAATATCTTAAGTTATTAACATACAAATCCCTTTTAGGCAATCTCCTAGTTACATACTCCATATCAGCTGTAATATTAAAGAGTTAAGGGAAATGAGAATGTTTTAGGTCTTACTGAAGTCAATGGATTGAAAGCTGCATAAGATGAACTGTTTATCCACAGAGTTAAGTTGTAATGGCAGTTCAAGCTTCCTTCCACATGATCACATGTTCAGTGGAAGTTGGACTGAAACTGAAAAATATTCATTCCACAAACAACCATGAGGCACATTTCGTTGTTATGTTTTATCATTACTATCCCAAAACTCAATACATAATGGCAATGTAGTAGTGAATGACTCATTATCTACCCTTAGAGCCATTCAGATTTCAGTATCTAGCTTTCACAGATTCTCCTATGTCAGAACAGCATTTTCAGAATTGTTTTTCAGAAACATCAGCATTTCAGCTCACCAGTCAATACACTGAGACACTGCATGATTGCACCATAGATTCCAGCCAGAAACTTCACACAACACTCTTGCGTAACACCTAGTTATGGCTTGTCCCCTCAGTACTGAGAGACAGAAATATAAAGGAGATGTTAATCCCTAAATCAATACAGCTGAAATATCACCTACTGCAAAATAACTGACAAGGAATCATACACTGGAAGAGACAACACAGCATCTGAAAAGCAGATATTTTGCATAGTAAAGTGCCACTTCTAATAAAAGTTTGTTTTTAAAAAAAAATTTTAATTTTGCTTTGACTTACGCCTTTCATACTGGGAAAAAAAATCTCTTACCTTTTTCCTTTGCCCATTCTTCACATACTCAACACCAATGGATTTTGTTCCTTGAAACAAGATTTTTGTTACAAGTGTCTTCTCTGCAACTGACAAATTTGGGCGTGATATGGCTGGGTGAAGGTAAGCACTAGCTGTGCTCCATCTTTGACCTACAATGTATATTTACATTAAATATCAAAATAGTCATGCTCAGTATTCCTCAAGATTTAGGCCAATAACAATCAGGATGTTTACAGAGGGAAAACCTTCATATATAGAGTTCAAGGCAAATGTGGTTTGATATAATAACTGAAGATTTTATTTTAACATAATAAATTTCACAATGACATTCTGAAAACCTATGCACCTTCCCAAATTTAACTATGAATCAAGACTTGCATGCCAATGCAATTTTAAATTAAATACACCCTAGACTGATAGCAAGATGCTGTGAAACGAAGAAGGTGTAAATACAGAGTGCCATAGCTGTTCAATTATCTGAACAACCAAACGGCATTCAGTGCAGATTATATGGTAATATTCTAAAATGCTTTCAGAAGTACCACTGGTGGGTCAGGAATACCAATTACTTAAGGATCCTTTTATGATTTACCTTGGTGTACAGTCATGTCCATCCAGCCAAATCCTTCTTGCTGATAGCCATTCATATCATCTGTGAAGGGATACCCAGCTTCCTGGGTTGCCTCCAGGAATGCAAGATGAAGAGGATGGTTTGTTTTCCCTCTTGACACATACAGGGGTCCATTTCCACCTCTGTACTGATCTGGCCCCAGTTCATGTGTCTGGGCCTTCTTAAAATAGGGCAAGCAATGTTCATAGTCCCATCCTATAGCCCCTTCCCTGCTCCATCGATTATAATCTTCTGCATGCCCACGAATGTATACCATAGCATTGAGAGAAGAGGAGCCACCCCACACTCTTCCACGGGGCCAGTACATAATTCGGTTATCCATATGCTTTTGTGATGTTGTGTGGTAATACCAGTTATATTTCTCATCACAGAGGTTGTAAGTTAATGCAGCAGGCATATGAATCTTCCACATCAGTCTTTTACTACCTAGAAGGGTATCTTTAGGGCCTGCTTCCAAAAGCAGTACAGTACTGAGAGGGTCTTCAGTCAACCTGTTGGCTAATACACACCCTGCTGATCCAGCTCCAACAATGACATAATTATAAGAGTTTGCCTTTTCAGAGCTAAGTTGAGACAATGTACGTGAAATTTTGAATTGTTTTTCATTGATGCCCAATTTGTTCTTGAATATGTGTGTTTTAAACAGAGTTCCTGTTACTTTGTGCATCTGATTGACAGAACTGCAACATTTAACTCCTTTCATTAAGTATGACATCTTTACTGATTGTACAACTCTTGAGAATTTCTAACAAAAATCCAGTGTATTACCCTAGAAAGACAAACAAACAAAAATCCTAAGACAGACATAAGCATTAATAAAAGGTATGACCTCTAAAATGTCAGTGATTTTCAGGTAAAACTGGTGTTCTTTACTCATTCTCACTATCCAAGAGGTTAACAACAATGCCAATAAAACAATAAACATTTACTCTGAAACGTGCTGTCTTATGTTAAGGCAGTCTACACAGCAGTCAAGGGGCATACGTAATTTTGTATTATATGCAGTCTGATTTTGATTTGCTTCTGGTTCCTGAGATAGCTACATGAAGCAGATTTTCAAACCAACAATTTCCTTAAATTCTCTGTAAATCTGTGGCAGTCAGTGATACTGTATAGCAAGTGACAACAATGGAAGTGATGAGTATGCCCACTGTAGCTTCTGTGAGACCAAATCTAGGACGACATCTCTACAAAACATGTGTAACAGCGCAACTCATTTTCAGCTATCCCTAAGGTGAAAAACTGCTGGGTTTTGAGGTATATCTCCTAATACAGGTAAAGGCAGAATCTGTTCATCTGTGGCTCTCTACCTTATTACTAAAACCAGATCCTGCAGGAGTGTTCTGAGGACAGTTACAACTTAATACCACCAGATGCTTAGGCTGAGTAGGAATGGCAATTTTTTTACCTTCAGAAAAGGCTGTGAGCCTTGCAAGCAACACAGGTTTAGCTGTGTGTTGCAGAGGTTCAGGTACAGGGACTAAATGCAACATTTTCACAGCCCGTTTAAGTGTCATAGGTACCAATGCTGCTGGCTAGTCTGAACTGTGTTTCCCTTGCTCTCTCCTTGAAACCATTTCCCTGGGTATAAACAATTAGTGAAAATGGGTATCTTTGGGCTGTTAAAAGTATTTATCCTTGGCCCATGGCTTCTAAGTGGTTGCCTTGGATTCTAGAGACAGTAACCTATCTAGAGGCTGTTACGCTGTAATGCACTGCCCATCTAGAAGAGATAAGCAATCTTTCTCCTGGAAATACATTGAATAGTTACTAAGTTTGTGAAATCTAATTTTTCAGAAATGAAGTTGTTAACACTGATTTTCATGCATTCAAGTTTCATAGTTATCCAATATTTTTTAATATAAGCCTTGTATTTCTGTAAAATGACTGTGTTTTTTCACTAGAAGAAAACACACCTTAATGAATCACTGAAATAATCAGCTTTTTCTTACTAAATGGTGGAACAAAACTGTACTAATTTTCTCAGGTGAAACTCTGCAAAGTACAGTTTGTGAGAGTACATGAGCTCTTAAGGCCCAACTCTGTAACAAAATTAGGTGCAGGCTCCTGATAAATGTTAAAAGTCTTCCACATACAACCATATTTATTTACAATTTGATGTACAATCTCATATGCAAAAGTATTTTTTTCCCCTCTTGGGGAACAGATGGGAGTAAGCATACATCTCTTACTCTTCTCTTGGATAACTTGTAATAGGCTGTACAAACCTCAAACTTCTGGAAAATGAACAACCAACCATGGCAAACAGTTTGCTGGGTTAAAAAAAAGGATGCAGAGGATAGATCTGAGCCCAGAGTTCACACAGCTGATTCTCACTTGGCTAATTCAAAATTGTTCTCAGCTGAAGGTAGGGGTTGTCTTTTACAGGTGGAGAATATTAAAAGAGTCTTTCTTGGAAGGAAGGTTTGGCAACTTTCTGTGATACAGCAGAGGAGGATGCAAAGGTACAGATGTTTTTACTTGGTTTGGTTTTGTTTGTGAAGAAGAGGGCTACAATTCTGACACACTTATGTTTAACCTGCAGAACTGATGGGTCATGAGCCTTTACTGTTTCAGGAACAGCTGATGGGGTTGGCAGAATATGGGCCTGGGCCCTGATAACCTGGCAAAGATACTTTGTCCCTATAATGTGAGTTGCTGCTTTTTTCCTGCTGGTGGTTCACCATGATGAGATGAAGTGATCAACCTTACCCTCAAGGAAGTAAATCCTTGGATTTTGTTCCTACAGATGGTCAACACTTATGTAGATAGGTAGGGCTCACGAACTCTGGAACAAGTACTGGCCTGCTTATTTTACTGTGGGATTTACAATGCCATCAAATATTACTGTGCCTCCTAACCAGAATGCTGGCAGTTAAGCCTACAGCCTATCTACTTGTCTGTAAAGGGGGTAGATTCTGCAGAATCCCTGGAATCCTATTCAGTCAGGAACTGACTTGCCCTGGTAGTGCTGGAGCCTGTAGTTCTATGGTTTGCAACAGCATAAGCAGTGTCTACTGAGCTCCTGAAGATACTATCTCAAGGGACACTCCAAAGGCAGCACTGGACTAAGTGTTTTGTCTTGTCTTATGCCAGAACCCTAACATTGAAGTCTAGACCCTTTTAAAAGCTGATTTATTAAGAGCCTCTCACATGTGCAAGCTTGGAAACTCGTAAACAATTCAACATTGTATTGAAGGGGTTGGTATCAAGGACTGAGACCATTAAATTCTGCAGTTAGAACATGATGATACTTCTCTCTAAAATAGTCTATGTAGTTATATGAGCATACATGGATTTATCACAGTTAAGTTCTTCTACAGAAGATAGTCCTGTGAAATTTTGCTGGAGGCTCTTTTTGAACAAGAGAACATCAGTCAAAAAGTAATCAAATACATCTCCATCCTCAACCAGTTTCATCTGGCTTTTTTGCCAGGGAGAACTTACAGTCTGTGCAGTGCTCCTAAGAACTGTATTTCAGGAAGAATGTGATTTTCCCAGTAACTGGAAAAAAATCAAGCTATTATCCTAATAGGTAGAGTCATCTGAGGCTCCAAGATGTGCTGGGGAAGCTGACTCAAATTACTCAGTAGGGAACTATAGTTTTATGGCGCTCTCTATTAAACATTGTAGTGGCTACGTCACAATAAAATATGTAGAAATAGGGAGGTTTACACAATATGGTTCTACGGGAATGCTGTGTACTTACCACCATCAAAAAGTTGTCTCTTGGGCCTTACTGGATATTACTGCCTGTCTTTATCAGGATTCTCACATATCACGGCCTCTTTACGAATATGTAGTAAGATGTTCCTCAGGCATCAGTGAACACACCTGCAGAAATGCATATAGCAGCCACATAAAATATGTTCACTGTAGTGCACTAGAGCTTCAAAATTTGGAGCTCATTTTAAAGAAGTATGTATTTACAGGTATCACTATTGAGCAGGGCCTATAGACAGTGGTCTTACAAGAGTGAGGAGAGCAGGAGCATCTCAGTAGGAAAATTCTGTTTCTACAATTTTATAATATGTCTAATCATACACCAGGTAGCTAGAAATGGGCAGTGGAGTTCTGTAGTTAGGTGTTTGGGGCTCTTTGCATTACTGTAACACATTTCTGAATGCAGCATCAGGCTTGCATGAGAAATAAACCCTGATGTAATCCATGGGTACCTACCATTGCAACTCTACAGATGTTGATTTGGGGTCATGTGGGAAAACAGACTTTTCGAAGGGACAGTGAAGCTGTGAAAGGTGAAGAATGTGTTATTTCACTACTTTTTTTCTTTTTTAAAGGAATGGGAGAGAAAAAGATATGTAAGAGGCTGCATAGGGCATTTAAGGACTAAATTGGCTTGCCTTCTCTGTAAGAAAGCTAAGCAAAAGTGCTAGGGTTCAGCCCAAGGACCTTACTCTGAGACTTCTAGAATTTAATGGGCTCAGTCCACAACAAAGAGAGGAAGGTAGGTATCCTGCATGCGTGGAGGAGGATATATTGAAAAATGGGCAGTAATTAAATGGTTCTGTAGGTGGGTGAGATGTCTAGTCTAAAAAAGTTACAGGGCACTGAGCATCATTACTTGAGAGCTGTCCTGTTCTTTGATAAAACTGGAAGGAAAAGTGGTTGCAAATATGTACCGAGACAGTTAGGGTACCCACTGTGTGGGCTAGGAGGCTGAATTACCAGCCAAGAAATCTAAATCCAGTGTTCATTTTAAGGAACTGAAGTAGTATTTTGAAATGACATGTTTGTCAGATTTAGTTAGACATTATTTCTTTTTTTTTTTTGCCTTTTGTTGTTTTACATCACATGGACAGGACTGGCAGAGTAACATTTGAGAGAATTTTTATCTTTCAAAGAGTGAGTTGGGAGTAAAGTCGGTCAACTGTGTCCTGGTCATAGTATTCAAGTGACTTTGAGAATCAGCATGTAGATGATTGGCCAATTTCTATGCTTTTAAGTTCTGAAGTGCAGAGGTCAAAAATCAAGCCATTCTGATTCAAATCCAACTTGCGTAGTTTGATTGAAACTAGTGTTTTAATCCATTCAATGCACAATGCTTTTTGTCATATTGATCCATAGCCACTCCCATCTACTCATGGTCCTTCTGCATGAGCACTGTCCTACCCCAGTTCCTATAAAACAAACCTGAAGAAAAGGAGACGGCCACTGTGGCTGAAATTTTACTCCCTATCCTATCTTGCCAGGGCTAAAACAGTAATAGCCCCTCTGGCTGATGTAAAATATGGACATGTCTGGGAGACGGTCAACAGCATGGACAATACATGGTGCAGCAGAGCAATGGGACCTTTGCTGGACACTCATCCGTCATGGCACTACACTGCCAAATTCTGTCAGGCCTATCTGTGTAAGACGCAGAAGGATCAGCTCCTCAGGTAAAAGTAGCTCTTCCTGTCGTCCGTCCCCCCCCTCCCCTGCAGACTGTACACACTTTAAATTGATCTGCTGGGGGAGTGTTTTGGACTAACCTTCCCTTCAGTCCTGCTAGTAGAAAAGTTCATTCACTTAAAGAAACCTTGTGGCAAATTTCATTTCCACGGCTAAAACCGTTCAAGCTACTTACCTCGCCATTTCCTCTTTTATGAACAAACCTATCTGCCGGGTTAGGGTGTCAAGGTGCTGTAAGCTCCTGCAGGTCTGCGGGCTGCCCGCGACCCTGCTCTGGGGGCGCCTACGGCGGCTCTTGCTCCTCACAACGGCCGTGGGCCGGGGCCGGCTCCCGCCCAGCCACCCTGAGAAGGCGGGCGACCCCGGG
>NW_010546632.1:0-3746 GCF_000687285.1 Phaethon lepturus | reverse complement strand
GCTCCTGCCCCACACCGCAAGGCAACGGGCTGGCTTGCTGAGCCACGCTTGAAATCTAGGGTACAGCTCCCCCGACCTGTTCAGACTGGAACCAGCCTCTACCGTTTCTGCACGGGCAGGTGCTGCCGCGTCCGCTCGGCACGCTGCGGTGGCGCTGGGAGCGCAACGCGGCACAGACTGCGCCGAAGCTGCCGTCCCACCCGAGGGTCCCGCATTTATAACCGCACGGACTGAGCATGGGGGCCAAGGCAGCAAGCCTGACACACAAGCCCATTTTTCTAGCCCCAAGCCCACAAACACTATTATTTCAGTTTTGGATTTTCTGAATTTCCTTAAATAAGCCTGCTTTTCTCTCATGCGCATCTGCGCTCCCCCAGGGCTATGAAGATGGCTCCGAAGTCTTCAGAATTAAAGCCTTGCAACAAATGCAACGAGCATTAGAAAAATTAAATACTTGGGTGAAGACTTCCTATTTCTTCCCCTCTCAAAGGGTTTTCCTGTATCGCTGTAAGCAACTTAAAAACAAGACTTTCCTCAAACTGCGGTGCCTACCAGTACCACTGGGGTGGCCTGGGCTGCTTGTGGGGAATAGCAATTACATTTTATTTACAGCCAAGGCATCAGGTGAAGGGAAGGCAAAGCTTTATTGCCGCTATGGGTCCACAGCATTACATTTCACTGCACAAGGACAATCATCAGCTGCTTTAGCGGCACGACAGACTTCTTCTGAGGGTTTGCTCTGAGTCGTGTATATGGTCCGTCTCCAAAAATACATCCTCACCTGGGGCTTTGTATTGGGGTAAACAAGAGGAATCTATCTTTGCATTTTAACAGACCTTGCTTTAGTGAACAACGACAAATCCCCGGCATCCCCGTCGGCCCAGGTGCCGATGCATTTGCCCCAACACCTGCAGGAGCTGCCTCGGGGGTGAGGAGCTGTTCCCCTCCCTGTGGGCATCAGAGTCCCGTAAAGTGATTTGGCTCTTTGATGCTCGTGTCACTCTGGTAGTGCTTCAGTAATTTAAGAAGTGGGTTTGCCCCCCTGCAGGTGTTGCCTGGCACTTTCAATGGTTTTCCCTTGCTGCTGCTGCAGTCGCCGCAGGCAGCGCTTCTGTTGCGGGAAGCGGGAGAGCCGCACAAAGATCTACCACCCGGGTGCAGACGCGTGCGAAGGCACACAACCGTGGCCGAGCCAGCTCTGTACACAGAGGCACAGGATCGGTGCCTCGAGGCACGACTTCCCCTCTGGAACCCTTCCATGGCAGCTGCCCAGACCCCGAATCTGGCAGGTTTTAGGGAACAGGACCAGAGCTGCAGGGGTGCTCTGTCTGGCACGTCCTCCATCATCCCTCCTCTGCCACAACCTCCGCACAGGGATGGGCACGCTCGACCGTCCCACAGGCATGTGAAGGTCAGGAGGAGCAATTCTTTTTGTAGTCTGTAATATTTCAGCTAACAAAGGTGAACCAGTACGTACTTACTTTCAACTCCTGATTTTGCAGCTCTCCTATCTGCACTATTGATCTATTAAAAGGACAAGATGAAATTCTAGAGAAGACATGGGGTCAAACAGCACTGGTGACTTCTTCCCTGAGACTCACAGTGTGGCAGTCTGACTTTGAATCTGCCATTTTGGCTCCAAATAGAAACTCTATAACCTGGCCCTAGAAACCCTGGACTGCCACAGTACTTGTCATCTTCCCAGAAAGAAAACCTGAGGCTTGAAAATTATGTTGCTTTTGTTTTTAGCACAGACACCGTGTGCTGATAGAAGCAACAGAGCACATCGGGAACGCTGGAAAGAGGAAAAAAATAAGGGTGCACTATTAATAAAGTGGCATTTGCAGGAGATTAGACAAGCAGAAGCAAAGACTGTATTCATGATTGTCAAAGCAGGCGTGACTTTGATTCACCGTACAGAAATTAAACCAGGCATCCAGTCTGCACTGTTCACAGCTTCTATTCTCAGCATCCCCGACCAAGGCTCAAGTGAGTAGATAAACACAGCAGCAGATAATCGCTGCAACTGTGCCCCTCGAGCACCACGCGCTTCACAGCAGAAAAGGAGCAGGCAGAGCACATTCCTATGGAGATACTCCTCCTGCTCCCAAGTCAATGCCAAGAACTAAGGTTTGGCTTCAGGAAAAAAACAACAACAATAACATGAAAACAACAATAACATGAAAGGCACTGCTGGTCTTTCACCCTGGCAGCAGCCCAGGTAGAGAGCAGAGGAGCCCCAGGGACCCCCAGGCTGGGGGGCCCTAAGCCACCCTGTGACGGCATCCCGCTCCCCATCGCACCCCCGAGCCACCCAGCTGCTCCCGCATGCAGCGATGCCAACGGCGACTGCGAGGCTGTCGGGTGCCCTTAGGGGAGAGGGCGGGTGGCTAGGAGAGCTCGAGGGTCTGCCATCTCAGCGTGGTTATTGTTCTCCAGAAAACACACCCATCTTGTCTTAGCTGCGCAGGAACTTCACGTGACGTTTGTCAAGGATTTGGCCAGGTGCAACGGGACGTTCAAGGTTACGTTGAGCTGGTAGGATGCTCAAACACTTACTCAAGCTGTCCCGGCCACAATGTGAGCAGCGCATCCACGAGGCAGGCCTCCAGCCCACTGCAAGCAGAGCCACGCTCAGCAGTGCAGCATGCATGTCATGGCAAGGGGCAGCAGGGGACAGGAGGAGGGAAGGGGCAGCACAGACAGCTTCTTAAAAAAAAATAATTTTTATATATATATATATGGGAGGGAGGACTTCGGGTCTCTCAAGTCAGACTTCAGAAAAATAAAACCAGAACAAGGTCAAGAGAGCCTAATGCCTCCAGAAGTATAACTGACCAACATCCTAGGATGTTCACTCTGTCTTTAAAAGAAGACTTCAGACAAAAACTATGATGTAGTTAACTATCTTGTGATGGGTTCAAGTCAGAGAAATTTGGGCCCACAGCAAAAACTACTGTCGTGTTGATTTCGTTTATCATCTACCACCTAAACCCGGGAAACGGTTACACCTTGTAGTTCTAGTGAAATACAAAAGGTTTCTGATTTACACTTCACCTTAAATTATTCCCACCTAGATGACTGAAATTTAGCAGTCTTGAACTGACAACAGGTACGCAGGGTTTACCTTAATTCCACGTCTCAGTTACGAAAGCTTCACTGGCAGTTCTTCTTCGAGGGCAGAGTACAGCTGTCGGCACATACAAAGTTCTTGCTCAATAAATACTTTATCGTCTTGCACATGGCATTTTCTTTTATGTGCCATTTATTTTTGTATTCTGACGTTTTGTAGTTACATGCCTGACTACAGTCTTAGACGTTCTTATGGAGTGCAATATACGGCACTTTAAAGAGTCTGACTTCCCAGGGACTATGTTTGTCAGCTTGTTTTGGTGAAATGTTGCAGAGGCACAAAAACGTTTCGGTGAAACCTTGCGGAAGCACAAAAGCAAACAAACAGGTAGGAATCACTAAACCCAGAGTTTGCTGCAAAGTGAGTTTTCAAAGCAGCATCCAGGGGTTCCACAGCTGCGCAGCAGTGGCAGCAGCACCGTGACTGCTGGTAAGTTCCCGCTGGTGATTAAACTCCTGGTTACCCCAACAGCCGGAGTTCAGGGCTCCTCGTTCCCGAGTAACTAAATGCCGACAGCCTTTGGAAAACCCTTCCTCTGAAAAGCAAGTCTGGAAACTCAAGCGCCGCGGATTCAGACCCAGAACCTCCTCAGGCCTGCCGCCGCCTGTGCCCC
>NW_010546631.1:0-10213 GCF_000687285.1 Phaethon lepturus | reverse complement strand
GGGGTTGTGGAAAGACAGAGAGGAAAAAGGCTTGGAGGAGAAGGCAGCAAGCCTGGGAACGAATGGCTTAGAGGTCAGCGTCATCTCATACAACCCCCACATTTAAGAGAAGTTGGAAGACTTCAGTGACTGACAAGAGGTGTTGGATGGACACTCCTCAAACATTTCTTCTCCTCTACGGGAAGCAGTTGGCTGGCAATGAGACTGACTTCAGCTGACAGACATGCTGTCTAAAATCAGGGCAGGTACTGAACAAACAGAGGACCCCTTCTGAGCTGCTCCTTGGCCTGAGATCTGCAAGATGATCTGGAGGGATCCCTCACGAAAACCAGGCAGAAGACACCAGGGCAGTGAGACCACACTGATGCATCGCCCAGCCACGTTCTGTGCTGTGCCTGCTCACAGCACGCCCGGCAGCCTGTCTGCTTGTAAGGGCCGCTCAGCTTGGAAACGCCTTGTCCCAAGTGTAATATTTCATACACATTCTTGTAATTCATTGAAACCCCCTTTGCTCTCATGGCAACTAGCCACCTAGATGTATTTAATCCAAAAATAAGTGTTGTAGATTATAAATAGCTCCTGCACACACTAGGAACATATTCTAAGGAAATATTTGGATGCGATGCCTGAAGGAAGACTCAGTAAGGAAAGGCAGCTTGGTTCAGCTAAGTGCCAAGGCATGCACTGCTAATTTCCCTTGTTGTTCAGTAGAAATGAGTTACTGTCAGGATTGTTCCTTTGTTTGCTCTTTTTTTCTGACCATTGCTTTTTAGGCAGGAAAATAGTTGACCTAACTTTGGTAAGTAATAGCCTCAGAGTCATAATAGAAGAACTCTTATTTTCTGGAGTACTGAAATCACCCTCACCTGTTTGAGAAATCAAAATAAATATTGTTTGACAGATGCTTGTTTTCTCTATATGTCTGTCCAATTTTTTCTTTTTTTCAACTGAAGCGTGGACCTGGAAAAGCTATCACTTGATACATAGCAAAAAAGAAAAATAGAGTTTGCTGGCTGCAAAGGACCGTTTGGAATTACAAGGAAAAAGTAACTTAATTCTTCAATGTTTTGGTCCTTCCAGAGCTCTGCTGGAGATGCTGAACATTGTTAAGCACTTTAATAGAGTTCATTGGCTTCTCATTCCGTCTTTCGCAAGTACTTGGATCCCTCTCCCCACAGGGTCCTGAGGTCTTGAAGACCTCATTCTGTATCGCCTTGCAGACACTTGGAAGGTGTACATCACTACTCACCAGGCGCTGTCAGTCTCCTGTGGGTCTGATGGAGGGGGGCATGAAGGGACTGAGGCCCAGATCCTAGAAGCTCTTGGCATGTCTAATGCCTGCTGTCTTCCCTGGCAATGCAGAGCCTCTGTGGCCTCGGGGGTCTGCACCCCAGTGGCTCACCCACTGGCTGTGAGGAAGCAGATACCCAAACCCAGATCTCTCTGTTCCTGGGGCCGCAGGGAGAATGCCACCCCATGCATTCAGTCTTGCTGGTGAGCCCCTCAATGGAGCTCTTTGCTTGTATTTTACGGTGGTTACCCAAGCTGTGAGCATCACCGCTGGAAACGCGTGGTGACGGGTGCGGGCAGCACTGATGACGTCAGAGCTGCTCAGCACAGCCTCCGCATCTGAAGAGCCGCGGGGGGAAGAGCTGCGTCTGTTTTCATTGTGCGTTCTCAGGTGTGTCCAGTCCAAATGCCTGCATCCAAACCATGCTCTGGGGTAGGTGGAAGCCCTTCACAGCTGCTGCTAAGCTGCTTCAGGGTCTTGCTGTGTCTCACTTGTGCGCTGGGCAGTGAAGGTAGGACAGGAGACCACGAGTTTTCAGTTACCTGTGTTTTGAGCTAACACAGACACTCCTCCGAGTTGCTATCACATCTTTGGGTTGCAACATAGGTACGTGGATGGAGAATGGGAACTTCTCATCCGGTTAACAGCTGCTGTGAAGTTGTGCAATTGGTACAACTGACAGGAGGAGCAGAAGCCAGATGGCAAAAGGCAGCGTTGGTGTTTGCGTGAACGTATAAGGAGTTGAGGTGATGAGTTTTGAGAGATGCAAGGTATGCAGGAGATCAAGCCCTGACTGCTTGTAATACTAAAGGAACCTGTAGAGGGGTAAATGTGAAAAGAAATGTGTCTCAGATTCATTGGTGTAAAGCACCCACAATATCTTGCTGAGGCAAATCGGCCTTCTAGTGATAGACAAGGATTAGGACAAATTTAGCCTGAAGTCAAACCAGATGTAAATTGCTTCTTTTGGAGAGAAAGGTCCTTTTCAAGGCAAAATTCTGTATTTATCCTAACAATTAACACTTCAGTAAATGAAAATCTGAATGTGGATTTTCCCCTTTTCTGGCAGGAAAATTATCTTTCCCAACATGCTCTGTTTGCTTCCCGCCTGTGTTCAACAAACTTTGAAGTCTCCCACATCCATCATTGATCACTGAAAGCCAGCACTTTACAAGCTCAAAGGAATAGATTTTTTTTTTTTCTGTCATTGATTTTCTTCCCTACAACTGTCCCGTACCAGTGCCTTAAACTTCTTTGTCTTTGGCCGTCCACTGTAGGGATCAGGCCAGAAGCAGTACCATTGCTCTTGAAATAGGCACTAAAAGATTTAAGTAATTTGGTATACTTTTCACACAGCCATGGGCGGAATTACACAGCATTCACTGCTGATCATGGAGAGTGTCTGGAGATTCATTTTCGTGCAATGAATGTGCCAGAGCCCATTTCTGAGTAATTCATCGTTGATTTGTCAGACTGGTCAGTCCTCATAGAAAACAGTCTTTTATCTCTGACACAACCAGCATGGCTTTAATGGGAAGGGACTCTTCAACCGAGACAGTTTAAAAACACTTGCCTTTTGACCCCTTTCTTTGAGATGTGATTGAATGTGTGGAGTGTTTTTGCAAGGAGTGCAGAATAAATAAGCAGTGAGTGAGCTGTCACAAGCTGCGAAGTGAAGGTCGTATTCTTCTTTTTTTCACTTGTGTTTTGCCAGATTAACTTCAATGAAATGGGTGACTGGTCTGAATTGAGCCCATTTCTGTGATGAGTTACATGTGTTGCACCAAAGGGCAGAGTGAAACTCCAGTAAAAGCTGCCTCATTTAGAAGGAAATCGGAGGGGAAAAAAATGTATCAGTACTAATAAGGTGACAAAAAGAGCGTGCAGGAGGTGAAAAGCTATGATATACATTGTCATTTCCATGGCAGGGAAAACGGCCCTGTCAGTGTAAAGCTGTTGCTTCCGTTGTCATGCCAGGTTGATTTTCAGTTTAAATAACCTGCCTCAGTCTGTGAGTGGAGGGGTTTAATGTTTGGATAAACTCCATTTGCCCACTTATAAATTACATGCAAGTTAAAACATTCCTTCCTCGGTAGATCGAGAGGTAATCGTTGGGCTGTGCATGTGTGTGCGTCCCGGCTTTCCCAAGGAGGGCAGGTGCAGTTCGCACCCCAGGAGAGGCAGATTTCGATTTTCTCTGCATCTCTCATGCCTCCCCGCACCTGGCTTCGCCCATAGCTACACGAACAAAGACTCCGTAACTATACGCACAAGGACTCTGCGCTCCCCGGGAGGGCTCGAAAGCCTTGGTATTTCCATCCAGTCGCGTCCATGTTAATGCATCTGCCACTGGAGAGTGCCCGCAGCTCCGCAGGAGCTTGAGCCAAAGAAAACACCGCTGGGGGGAGATGCCGCCGCAGGGACACGCGTACGGAGCCTCCAGGCTGCGTGTGCGGTGCCGCAGGCTGCAGGCATGGCCGTAAGCGGCGCAGCGTGAGGCCGGCTGCGCGTCCCCCGCTGTCACAGACCTTCCCCAGCTTTCCAGCACAGCTTTGGCGACGGCCAGCGCGTTAGCGCAGCATTAAGGTGAGCTGTGGAAAAGCAGCTTTTGCACCGGTGTAACCACAGCTACCGGAGCTGCCCCGGGCTGCGTCAAGCTGTAGTTGCAAACCGGCCGTACAGCAAGTGAGTTGGTTGTTGCCTGCTCTGCAGGCGGGGTTGCAGGAGGCTCCGTGTGCGGGGACCAGACCGCGGTGGATACCTGAGCTTAGTGCAACATGCGGTGGATGGGTCCATGCGGGTGCAGTGCTGGTTTAGCAGCTCTGGAAGAACACAATAAAATCACCACCGCAGTGCGCTGTGTGTCCTCAAAGAAATCCCCTTTAGAAACAAGTAGGAAACTACAGTTATGTATTCCATAGCGTGAAATACCTATTTCTATACATAAAAGGTACATTTTGCCCTTTTAAAGATATTTATTTTATATTTTGGTACTGTGATCAGTGTCGAATTTGCACCTTAAATAAATACCTTATACTTTACTTAAGTGAACCTGACCAAAGGTGAGAAAGAAGAGATTAGGTCATGTTGTAGGCGGTGTGCTGGGGTTCAGAGGTTAGGACTTTAGACTGTGGAAGGTCTGGGGCTATGCTATTTACCCAAGGTCATGCAAGGGGTTTAAGGCAGAGGAAGTAACTGAAAGGGTTTTCTCCACTGTTTTTCTTGCTTGTATACATGTATGTGTGTGTGCGTGTGAGCATGTTGAAAAGCACATTTTTGGACAGTTGCTTCATCCATTCTCTTCTGATGTCTTCCACATATGTGGTTTGATGCCTTACTCACTGAAGCATCTTTCCTAGCATTTGCAAACCATGGACTGAAACTGATATGTCATTCTTCTTCTGCAAGCAGTATTCCATAATAAAGGCTTGTCAATTAATCATATGTAATTAAAAAAACCCCAAATTGTTAATTATAAATTTTCAGTTAACAGATCTTTTACTAAGGTCTCCTCTTTCTCAACCCTTTATGTATAGTCTGTGCACTTTTCTGCATGCAGTCTTCAAAGACACCTCACACACACACTTTGCTGGGGACACACCATGATCCAAAAAGTGGGGTAGTGTTAGAGTCTGGCCATTTACGAGCTGTTTTGGTGGCATGCACATGCAACAATCTTGAGTGTTGCACTTCCTTTGCTAGCAACTTGCATGCTAAAACTGGGCTCCCACAGCTTTTTTAATCAAAGGACCACCTAATATTGGAGGGAAAAGGAAAATTTCCCAGGGCCAACTTTTTCTGTGCTACCAAAACAATTTGTGTGTGCTCAAAGTTTAGTTCAATTTGTACCAGCAGATCTTGTTTCCCACCAATTTTGTTTCTTGTATGCGCATGCGGGAACTGTGCAGGTATTTGTGTGTGTCTGTGGTTAAAAAATGATTTCTCGTTCAGGGATCTTCCAAAGTCTTCCCCACCCAGGGCTTCTAGAGCACAGCACTGTCATGGCATGTTCGTCACAGGAGTGATTGCTACTGTAGGTGGAAGACCTCATAAACCTCAGGAGCACAGGCACCCTGTTCTATTGCTAAGACTGGCTAGAAGGGATCTGTTTATCTTGCTGTCCGTGCACTTAGAGCAATGGCCCAAGCGTTGTCAAAGGACCCTGGACTGACAAGAAGCACATACACACCTCAGAGGCTGTTGGTGTCTGATAGCTGGGATGCCATGGAAAAGTTCACATTCTTCAGCTCTAATCTCTTATAACAAAATGGAATTCAAACCTAGCCCTCGAGAAAATAAGTCAGCTCTGGTTAGTGTCATGCAATGTCCCATGTATCCATTAGGATTTGTTTTTGGTGGATTAGAGCTATTGTTTACCTTTTTTTTGGCTTGGTCAGCAGTGCTATTGTTTTAGCTGATATTTTCAAAAGGTGTTTATTTTCACTGCTAATCTAAGATGAGCCCTGTAATTATCTGTGAAATGGAGGAAACGGTCTGGGACAATTCCCTTCTGTAGTTGTGATGCTCTCTGGAGCCAATGCCTGATGGTCACCATTGCATATTTTCCAAGGTGCCTTTTTCTATGGCTATTTTAAAAACAGTTGCATCATATTTCAGCTACCTCAGTCCTTCATTAACATGTTTTACTAAAAATGCCTCTGACAGAAAGCAGAGACTTCTTGTCTCCTAGATGGATTAAGTGCCATAATAGCGTTTGTGATGAGAAGTATCTCCCATCTGCCTCAATATTTTTATTTAATGCATATTTTGTGATATATTTCACATGTTGGGCTCCAAAGGTAAGATAAAACCTTGTGCCTACTGGGCAAAATTAATAAAATATTTTAACTTTCACAGTTTCTCATCTTTTCAAGATATGACAGGATTTAATACCTGTTTAGACCTGGGCAGACCTCAGCCCCTGCTGCAAGATTTCCTGACATTTCTTCAGCTCCTTTCTCTTCCCTGGTTTTCCTCCCCTTCTTCCTCTTTCTTTTTTTCTATCCTTTCTCTCTCATCCTTACCATCCCAGATCCTCTTCCTGTAGACCCATGGAAAGCCTTTGCTTTCACTCTTTGCCTTTGCTCTGCCTCCTTACTCCTTGCTTCACACTGCCTTTACTGACCCGGCAAATCTGTTAATCAGAGACGCTAGGAAGAAACTCCACCTCTCTCCAGGGAGCTAAGTATAATTATTCAGGACACATTTTTTGTTCTCTATGATCTGGTTCTGGCTTTTTTCTGAGATGGAGCACTGCTCTAGGTGCCTCCTGGAGCTGAAATGATGCAGGAAATCCCCATGTTGCCCACGCCTGGATGGGTGTTTATCAGTTGAGCTTGGATTGTGCAATATCCCTTCGAGGTATAAGTTTGGATCTAGAGAGGTTCAGTCTGGGCATACATCTGGAAGGGACCCTAGTACACAAATGACCAACATGAGGCCTTTCAAATCCAGAAAGTATCCTAGGCCCAAGTTTTTCTTTAAAACCTCTGTTTTCTGTTTGTTTACACCTTCAGTCCTGCTCTGATCTGCCTGAACTTGTCAATGCCGACAGATGGAGATCTTGTGGAGTCGCCACCAAGGCACTTGATGCAAACACAATGCTGCAGTGGGATTAAGACTATTTACAATAACTGGTTACTTGCTTTTTAATTGAAACAGATGGAAAATGCATTGATGAAAATGCTGGTTGTAAACGGATTAAGAAAAATCACAATGGATGCCTCTGAAGACTGCAGTGAAACTTCTTAAAGAAATAAAAAAAAAACAACCCAACCCCCTGCCCTAACATGATGGTCATAGTTCTTTTAAAGTGGGGAATAGGAAGTAGGGAAAAACAATCTCCTATATTCAGATTCACCATTAAACTTTCAAACCTCTCTGTGCATTTGTACTGAGCCTGATACAATAGCTCGGACTGAGGTCTATCAGTACTAGGATAATATTTTAACTGCTCAAGATCTTGTGAACTCTTTATGGATGCAAATTATCTCCATCTATCTCTAAATAGTCAGGGGTTCCCTGTACAGCCTTATTCTCCTGTTCTGCAGTGTGCAGTGGTTGTGCCTTTCCGCTATAGAAACAGGCTTCTGAAAGAGCCTCTTCAGAGGCAGTGATGAAAGTTTGCTTCTGAGCTATTCCAGTTACCAGAAAAATCCAGAAAATAAACTTGAATTTGTAGGATTAATTTAACAACATCATTATGAATGAACTGCAGGAAACAATGCATCTTCCTACATAAACAGTATAAATAAAACTTCTGATAAGCACTTCACTACATTGAATCCCTCATTCTTTTCTTTGAGAACGTTCCAAAATTTACTGTGCAGCTTAATCAGCTTCATACGTGGCTGAGTTGGGCAAGTCAAAACTAACATGACCCTGCACAAGGAAAAGCATCCCTCGCACGAGAAATCACATTCTGCTTATTTACCATATACGAAAACAGTCTCAGATCATTCCTTCCCTGAGGCAAAAGGAACATTTCAGTGTTTCCTTAACCGCTGCCACCCTTCAACACTTTCCAGGAAGCAAGCCGTGTTCTCAGGATGGCCCTGGCTGCATGGTCATTAAAGCTGAGATGAAGCTGATGAAGCAAAATGACAAAACTAGATATCTTTTAGAGTAGATATCAGGAAAAATTTCTTTACTGAGAGAGTGGTCAAACATTGGAACAGGCTGCCCAGGGAGGTGGTGGAGTCGCCATCACTGGAAGTGTTCCAAAAATGTGTAGACATGGCACTTCAGGACATGGTTTAGTGGGCATGGTGGTGTTAGGTTGATGGTTGGGCTTGATGATCCTAGAAGTCTTTTCCAACCTTAATGATTCTGTGTGATTCTGTGATTCTGTGAACCCTCAACTTTAATGTATTCAGTGGTAATAGGGTCACCAACTGCAAAGTACAGATGTTGTTGCATCTCTTTTCTATCTACTATTGATCACACAAATTCTTTTGTGTATAAAACTTTGGGCTCTGCTTTGGCACAGAGTTGAGTATAGAATTATCTTCACCTGCAGGTTACCTTGTTTAATTAACAAGACTGTCTGCATGAGTTAAATTAAAACATATGTAAGCTGCTATAATATTTTTAATTAAATTTAATTTTTAATTAAAAAGAGAGTACCATGTGTAGATACAGTGCTATGTGGGTGGCAAGCATTAAAGAAAAGGCAGAGAGATGAGTTAAGCAGTTCAGGTAGTGAATCAGATCTGCATTGAATGGCAAAAATTCTGGGGGAAAAAAACCCACTTTTGGAAGCATACTTATGCCAGGCCTATATAGGGATCCTTTCAAAATCAGAGGCCTTCTGAAGTCGCGACACTTGGGTCTGGGCTAGAAGGATTTCCGTCTAAAGGATTTTGTCTCTGTGCTCAGGTACAATTAAATTTCTTTTTTAAAAAATTGAGCTTTTTGGAGGGACTGTGACCACTTCTGGAATGTGGTAAGTTAAATCCTTTGTTATCTGTAGACAGACATCGCAGGGGTTACAGCAGTGCAAACCTCTCCTCGTTCCAGACCTTGTCACTGGATACTTTCCGCTTGGGGCCGGAGAGTAAAGAACACGACGTGGAGACAGGTGTCCAAGCAGCCAGGTCCTGCTTTGTTCCTGTTATCTCCCAGTCAGGAGCGCCTGTGTGGGAGAGACGAGGGCTTAGCCCTGCAAGAAACACCCCACAGTTTTCACTGGCTTCAAGACAGCAAGTCCTGTCTTTGCTTACTCATTATTTGTATAAAGGAAAAGAAGTAATTACGAAGGAATAAACATCTAAGACATCCTCTCAACAGCAAAAGCAAAAACACCACCATCAAAAAATCTGCCATGCAGAACTCCCTTGCTTAACTGAGCACAGGAACGGAGAGGTTGTGCAGCGGCACCTCGAGCAGAGAAATGCCTGGGAGGCGGCGGGTCACGGCGTGTCCAGCGGGCCGCAGTGACAGCAGACGCTGCACGAGTCGGGGAAAACTTCTGACAAGCCCCAGAGTTTCCCCAGGAAGAGTCCATCTATCATTGGCCGCCTTCAGGGGACCAGACAACATACCAAGGGGATTAACAGCTTAATCGCAGCTGATTCATATATGGGGACCTGCATTATTTATTTATTTATTTTACTACTAGGTCTTTCCTGTGACAGCCAGGGGAAACTGAGGCACAGAGCGGTGAGGTGACTTGTTCCACTGTTGTCTGTGGCAGAACAAAAAGCAGAAGGGAGCGTTGCTCGAGTCCTCTTACACACCTTTATTACTTCTGTGCTGTTTTAACAGAGGAGTTACAGTTTGCTCCTTGCATATCCCCGATTTTCTGGCTAAAATAATACATAGGTAGAGTCTGTTGTTCACATAGCCCTGATTTTTCTGGCTGTAAAATGAGGTGGTTTTTTCACTACAGGTAAAAGCACTAGTGAGGCTGATTTACACACCCTCATTTGCCTGGAGCCTTTCATAGTTGCAGGGAGTTACGCGGGGACCAAAGCCAATGCATTGGACAAACACTTTGCAAAGGTATTGCCGTTTTGGAGGTTTGCTCCCCTGGTCCCAGGCAGTTTAACCGTGAAAACAGGATATGGTACAGCGGGCCAGACCTGATGTACTGCTTTATCAAAGCCCGTTGTCGTTAATCTCCTTTTTATGAATGGCAGGGAAGTGGTAGCCGTACACAAGGGTAAACAACTGTCGCAGCAGAGATGCTTTGAACTGCCTTGTTCCTTTGGGAAAGAGATTGAAGATAAAGCCGAATCCGGAAAGCATCAGCGATGATGCACCGAGAGCCGCCCATCACCCCCACAGTTTCGGACCTTTCCGTCACTTTCTGCCCCGCTCACGCGGGGGCGGGCACCCCCCACACCTTTCCCCGTGCCGGGTGGCCCGGAGGGGGACCTGGGCGGGGGGGATGTGTGTGATGTCCCCTCACCCGCACCGCAC
>NW_010546630.1:0-7763 GCF_000687285.1 Phaethon lepturus | reverse complement strand
GGCTGGGCCTGATCCCTTGGTTGTCCTCAACTTCGTTCAAAACCACTGAAGAGAATAGGCACATAAAAGATTGTGTAAAATAGGGAAGATTAATCAAACTCTATTTCTTTCCATTTGCACTGGAAGGGTGTTTTTAAAATTCATCTGCCTTTGGGTTCCACAAATGCTCATCGCTGATCCTGTGGATAATAACATCGTACGAGTGGAATAAGACAGGAGACATTACTGTTATCACAAAGAGGAAAAGGGACAGGGGAAAGAGCTATCGCATTAGAACTGGAAACAGCAGAAGAAGTGCTGTTATTAACAATAATCAAGGATATTTATTCATATCTTTTCCCTGGATTATCAGTAAACAAAACATTAAAATATTTGAAAGGGTAATGAAACCACAAAGAAAAAAAGTTACAGCCAAAACAATTCAAAAGCCTCCCAAATCTCAGTCATAGCTATTTCAGAAAAAGTGAAATCTATTTTGCATTATTTGCTGCACCAGATAAAAGTTTTAAATGCATCAATATATTAGTAAAAACGTAGGTTCTAACTACTTTTCTGGTAAAAAGTAGGCATGGAGGCATGTTAGTCCAGCAACAGGTGCCTCTGTGATAATAATAAAATCACTGTTTAAGACATAGGGCATGAATCACACTGTGGGCATATCACTTTCCAGTAACCAGAGAGGGAGCCTAAAAGATCAACTGCAGCTAGATAATGTCAGCTTACTAATAAGAAGTGAAGTTAAATGAAAGTCACTCATAACCCAAATGGGATGCTGCATTTTGCTACTATCCTGCACAAAGAATCAAGTTTATTTTAAACCATCAAACAGAATGAGGATTTTAGAGGGTAAATCCAACATGAGTTTCACAGTCCCAGCTGGGAACCTCCAAATAATGAGGAAGCCAAATAAAGTAGCATTTAAGTCATAACCTTAAAATGTAATTAAGAAGTGTGCGATTTGCAGGTAGTTAACCAAAACAGTCTGCTCTAGAGACATAAATGCATAATTCCAAATTGCCGGATTCCTGGGTTTACCACAGCATGCCTTACTGTCACCAAGTAAGATGACAAAGTGACCTGTTGAACATAGAGTAATTTGGTGAAGCCACAAAATGCAGAGGACTCCTAACAGAAATATTAGGCTAGAAACAAATGAAATATGAATGGAAATGTGCATGTAAGCACTAGAAGAAAGAACAAAGGTTAGAGAAATTATATGTATTGACAATACAGAAGATTTCTAGTAATAAACCAAAAAATGAGTCATTTCTGTCAAGTCCGGACAGAATGTCTGGACTTTAAGACCACTGCACAGGTGTCTTGTCAGCAGAAGACCCAGTACCATAACAGTGGGATGTTGGCACCAAGACGACAGCATGTGACATATACCATTCTCTTGGCTGTAAGCCCAACAGGAAAGCATATCAGAGTGATAAAGACAGACGTGTGTTAACTAAGTGAAGAAAAACGGGCAACAAGCAGCTGCCTTGTCTAAGACTTAGAGACTGAAGAAAGAAATATGTAAAGTAAATAATAAGTAAAGGACCACCCCATAACAACAGTGGACTCCTAGAAGGCATAAATCATCTGTCCAAAAGTTAGTCCATGGTTGCCAGTCAAGAAAATGCCAAGAGATGTGGTAAAGATTCAATGTCCCATGGCCTTTGTGTCACACATGAGTGAGCCAGACCACCTCAGCACATGTATCCTGGGGTTTGTGAGGATGTGGGTGAAATGAAGAGTGAATGAAATATATGAGAGAATGAGCATAACTGGGAACTTATCTGGAGATTTAATGAATAAATGTAACTCCATTCCTGTATGGTCTCTCATTGCTTTTTGCCACAATCATTTTCTACAGGTGTGATACAACATGATTTGCTCTAGAACACGGTATGAACTTAGATGTTATGAAACTGTTTCAGGCAGCAAAACAAGGTAATACAACCAGAAAGTGCCCATGCGACAACTTGCCCCACTGAGGACCTTCCCTGCATTGTAAGCCTGGCCGTGCTGTGGGACAACACAGATTGACCATGATCCTGTGAACAACTGGACAAGGCAATGAGAAACCCAAACTGAGCTAGCTCCTGCCTTTCCACAGACCAGCCACTTACAAAAAATATATCTCAGTGGTGGTTTATTACTGAAAATATTTAAGCTAACAGAGCAAATATTTATATAGTCTCTTTTTTCCTCTGAAAAGAAGAGGAAGGGAGAACAGTATCATACTGATGAAGCTACCAATGAAATTGTCAAACTTGGAGCAATGAAGTCCAATCCAGGTTTCTAATTAATCAAATTCCACTTGGAGGGAGAAAAGGAACATGGGTAATATAAATGCTTTCACTGATATAATTTGATTGACTTGTTTTGACAGGTACCACAGTTATATCTAGTGCTATATGAATAAACAAACTAAAACAAGGTTAATTATAAAGAGAGGAGCAGCAGGGAATATGTCCCCCTGCTCCTTTTCTCAAGCCTCTAGTTGCCAATTTTAGTTTTCCTGGAGGAGAGTTATAGCACATATTTAAAAGTAGCACCCCACACTTGTGGAAGTTTAATAAGCTTGTTATAGCTGTGACTTACGATTAGTGTTCATTACTAACAGCAGGCTCCTTTATTATTTAGTACACACAAAAATGAAATACATTACAAAACAAAAATTAAAATACGTTTCATAATAATTATACAATGTTACAAGGAGGGACTGATCTTCCTCTACAGAGCTCTCTCTTTCTGTCTTTATTTTTCATCCCATTAATCAATTCCTGAGAAATATTAATTCCAAGCATAGGACATGTCACTTGATCCCATCTACTTTGTGCTGTAGGGGTAGATTCAAGTATCAATTTATTTGAGGGAGTTCTTATAACAACTCCTATTCCTGCCTTATGTGACAGCTTATACCAGAAGGATTTACGAGAATAAAACTTGACTACATTTTGTTCTGTGGATGAAAAAGTCAGTCTAAAGTACAGTATGATTCATAAAACTTTAATGAATATTCATAACATACTAAAAAGCTGCCTACTTTCATTGCCATCGTTAATTCCTCTTTCAGACCCTGCTCCCAGATCACTTCAGAAGGCTCTTTTTGTAACCAATAATTTGATAATAGCCTTGACTGGGAAAACGGCCTAAGCCCCTACAAATCTGAGCTTACCATTACCTAGTGTTTCTTTTTAATGGCCTTGGGTTAAAAACTTCAAGCATCTTCCTTACTGTTTTGACTTTTTTTTTCAGAAATATCTAGTGTTTTCAGTTATTTCCCAGTTGATGTCAGATAGAATAAAAATGATGCACAGTGCCACCAACGTAAGAAGAATATTGTCTGAAACGACCTTACACAAGGAGAAAATTACTGTCCTCTTTACACTGTGTGTCATTAAATACTCATGCCTTCAGCTATTTTTCCAGCAGTTGTTACACAGTTCCTTTGTTCATGCCCACAGCCATTTTTAGAGTTATTATTTTCATTAATCCCTATAGTCTCGCTGCCAGTGCATCACCTTTCCATGCTACCGAACCAACAGAGATGCTAGATTTCAGTACAGCCTCTGTTGAGCATCGAACTGGACAGCACACACAATACTTCCACGGAGTATGGCCAGCATGCTCATGAGAGATGCTGTGACTGAACACTGTTTGGCAGTTTAGACTATACAACAGGCAAAGAAAATCCTTTCCTTGCAAACGAGCACCGATTGCACAGCAACACTGAGATGTACGGAGGCAGATTATGGTCAGAGATTTTAGTAGAAAGTAAACAGTAAAATTTTTCACCTTTCATCTGCCTTTATCTCCGTAAATTTTAAACACTGCAAATTCAAACTTTTAAAATAAGTTTAGATAAAATAGTTCTAATTTTAACTATTCTTAATTTAATAAAAAGAAAACTTTAATTGACATTTAGAACATTATAGTAACACAAACTTGCTGTGCAGCCCAGTGCAGGAATCTGCAGAGGTCTGTTCTCTCTGCTTGCTTGATGAGAGAGAGAGAACAGAGATAATGATCTCACAGGGATTAAAATGCCTTCAATACACTGGTGCATATGTTCATTCATACTGCCTCAAACAGCTCGCTGAAGGACTAAAGGCTTGGAAGAACGGCAGCCGGCTAAAACCCAACAGGGGAGAGACTGCGGTAGGAGCTGCTGGCTGGCGATCACTGGGTCAGCAGGGAGGGCAGGCCAATTTCTGTACCTTTGACTGAGAACACCTAAGCACGTTTGCGGTCTCCATGTCAAATTTTACAAACTGCTATCCATACCAGTAGACAGCATATGTAATTTTAAAATTCGGCTACCACACTGCTACCTACAGTTCTTTATGCCTGTTGCAAAACAGCTGTGTGCTGGGGTATCCCGGAAAGCTCCCTGCCTAATGTTGCTTCCTCTGAGCTTGCTGCAGATAGGAGAATGCAATGTGTTTTCTTTTCTTTGGACACAAGGGGTTCATCAACATCATCTGAGACCCACAAGAGTCAGAAATGCAGAGGAGAAAAAAATCTTCTGGATATTTCAGGGATTTTTTTTTGCTGAGTTACTCTGCTCTGGCTTCAGAAGCAAATTTAAACAACTATAACCCTTTTCAAACCGCTTTTTCATTCTTTTGGGCATTGAAATCAAACATTGCAGTCGAACCTATTGGGTTACAACAAGAAAGAAAAGAACCTGTTCTCAGGACACAGTGTTACACTCCGTGGCTTAAAAAAATTGTTTACATTTCCAGCCAGAGAGGAGATGAAAGTGAGATTGTGAGGCACATGTTAGCATACCTGCAAGGCAGCGAGTGCATGTTTAAAAACAATCATGCTGCAGGAACAGTAGATAAAGCATTGGCTTTACATTATCATAACAGTAAAGCTAATCTCTCTGTAATCTTTAATAAAGCCTTGCAAACACATCTTGTTAAATTACACTGCTATTTGTAGAAATTTATAAAAAAAATCTCTAAAGTGTAAATGAAAACAATCCCTTCTTTTCTATTCAGTTTTGCAGTTAAATGTTTTTCCCATTATGAATCTTTTGTCTGTATATATTTATGCCTAAAGATACATTCCCTTCAGATGTAGTTGAAAAGAAAGGAAAGAGCAAACTAGGAAAATACACTTCGAGCCTCATAAGAAGTTGTTTTTATTCTATATCTTTACATTTATTCAAATTAAATAGGAATAAATTTCCCATAAAGTGCAGACAATGAGCAGTGGCCTAACACAAATTCTCAACAGTACCTTAAAAGTTGTCTTGAAAAGAGAAGGCAGTATTCCTAATCATTCACAATAAGCTGATTTTTAAAGCATTAATGAGGATTCAGGTTCACTGAAAATCACATTAAGTCACACTGACACAATTTTACTAGCATAAGCCCAAGAAAGAGAAAAATATTTCATTTTTGACATATACTGACACTCCAGGAATTATAGCGATCGGTTCATCTCTTTTAGGAGAAGCCACATAATATACCAAGTCTAAATATTTCATATTAAAAACAGTCAAATTATGTTTTTTAAAAAGTGAAGATTAGTGATGTAAAGCAGATAAATCCAAGATCTGCCACTTAGAAACAGGATTAACTGCTTACAATTTGGTTTTCTTGAAATGTCTTTTCTCACATTTCCATGCCAGGTTTGCATATGCCTACAATGGAAGCTGTGCATGCACCTTGACTTCCTGTTCACGCAGGAAGTTTTTGCATATTTTTGGTGCACCCACAAGGACAAACAGTCCTCAGATCCAGAGTCACTACAAATCAGAATTTTTGATTAGGTTAGACATCATCTAGCTGGCTGCCTGTGTGATAGGATCCGTGTGATTCACATCTCGCAGGGAATAATGTTAAAAACAACATAAGTGACTATATGACTGAATGTGATATGAACAGACTGTTAAAGACTACCATTTTTTCTCATTCTATTTTTTTTCAGCATTAGCAGCACTTTTTTTAGCAAGGGGCTTTGTTTTGTTTTTTTTTTATCCCACCCTCGCCCCTGCCCTTTCATTAACGAAGAGAAGTCCCCTTTCCCTGACTGTCTCGTCTCTTCACCAGACAATTCAGACAAAATCTTGAAGGCTTTTTTCCCTTTCACCTGCTGCTCATGCTCTTAAATTTCACCTGACTCTATTTAATTCCTGATGCCACATAAATTCAGACACGTAACTTTTGGACAAAGAAACAAAAACAACATGCCAGGGCTCCTCTGCAGTGCCGAGAGACAAGCAAGTAGTTACAGAAACCTGGAATGACTGCACTAAGAAGATCCAAAGAACCTGCTATTGTTTATACATTATATTTTAACTTGTGTTCGAATGCTGAAATATGGTTCACCTTCCATGCAGAAAGTACACCAGTTGTTTCAGGCATAGGAACCAAATTTATGCTGACGGTCAATCATACTTTGTCATTAACATATAGTACCTACCTAAATTTCTGCACAAATTACTGTAATTACTGACAGCAGCATAAGTTCTTTCACCTCCTAATAACCTCAGTGAAAAGCATTTGTTCCTGTAGATGTGCACACCAAGATCTGTTTTAAGGTAGTTATTACTTTCTGATGCGATGTTATTTTTTTTAAGTCATGGTTATATGTAAAGCTGTGCTTTTCCCACCATTTTTTCCAATCAAGATTCATTCTTGAAACCTACAGACTTGACACAGGAGACAACTATTCTAATTCATGAAGAAATATTATTTGCTTTGTATAACATTAGGTGGTATATCTTTAACTGAGTACAGCTGGGTCATTGCTTTCCAAGTTGGATGGCTCTTCTAGACAAATATTTAACAATTTGTCACCAATAAAACGGAGACAGAAGGAGCAGTCTGTCAGTTTGGGATCTGTTTAACAAACATAAATGTCAGGGAGAGACTCATCAGTTTCTTTTGTTCGTCCTCCATCTGATGAGGGGAATTTAGCATTATCTTATCCCTGTTGTAAAGCTGGACAGAAATACTTTCTTGAAATGCTCTCTGCCAATTATGTTGAAGCTTGAAAATACAAAATGAAATCGAAGTTCATCTTGTAGCCTTTTATCTATTTTCAATCAACTCATAAATAATCTGCCATCCATTCAGTTACTTCCTTTTTAAAAAGATACAGAGAGAAATCAAGACACAAATTTACAAGTAATTTTGGTTTTTGATGTTAGGTGATTTACAGAGCCCTGATGTTACAAGTTTGCAAGCATATAAATGATATAGAGAAAGAAGAAAGATGGTGCTTACCGAACTGTAGTAATAAGGTGAAGACACTCTGGAAATGGATTCATGAATCATTGCACTTTGCTTTGACTATTTTGTCTCCCTGAAACTGTACTTTGGTCCCTTAGTTCAGTTTATTGATGATGCTTTCTTGCATCAAGAGATGCAAAAGTAACAAAATGAAACAAAAATGTTTTATCTGCCAGTAAGGAGCACCCTATACTCTCACAGAGAAAAATGAGTAAAATCAGACACTTGTGACTTCTCAGAAACGATGCTAAATATTTGCTGAGGGAGTTGTACTCTGGTATATGTAACTAGAAAGATAATGCAACCCCATATTTGAAATCTGCATTTAGAAATGCAGATTTTTTCAGACTAGTCCCAGGGCATGAAAGATTTTTGAAGAGCTTGTGCTTAACAGTGTTGAGATTCAGACCGTATCACTTAAATGTGATTGTTTCAGGCTGGGTTAGACTACAGATTTTCTCTGGATAAATGTTTCCCTGATATTTTTCATCAGGGCTCTTCATGAATCACAGAATCACAGAA
>NW_010546629.1:0-6487 GCF_000687285.1 Phaethon lepturus | reverse complement strand
CTTTCCCTCATTACATCATACTTCACTGTTTACTAAGCTTCTAAGTATCTTCAGACAATGACATTTTTATGTGGAGAATGTTATAATTTCATATAGGTTTTTTAGAAGGTTTTTTGTTTCTTTGCACAATTAAAAAAATATCAAATTTATTTTAGGGTTTTCTTTTCCTAAATTCTTAATGCATATTATAGATTTTTAGATTAGAAAATAATACGGAGTTGATGTCATTTCTATTCCTGTCTCTATACAGAACACAGGTACATTTGGAAGTTTGAGGGACTGTAATATAAAATTTATCATAATCAAAGCTGAAAAGTGGTGTTAGATTTGATTCAATAAACCAGTGTTAAAAAAAGCTAGAAAGAGCCCTGGGCAATACTGTAAATTCCATGGTCTCAAAACATTCCCATTTCAGATTGCAGTAATACTTATTTGTGTTATGCATTATTATAAGAGCTATACAAACACAGCACAGCCAGACATTGCTGTATTTTCTTCTAATTATTACCAAACTACCAACACAGATTATTCCCTGTAAGTAGGCAGCAGCAAACAGCCTATCTTTTTTCAAAATATCAGGCTTTTAGTCTTTTATCCTTAAAATGAATATAAGAAGGATCTTTATGTTTATTAGGTGTCTTACCAGTAAGTCTCCATATTCCAAGGCATAATGACAGAGTTTCAGAACATAGGACTTTCTTGTGACAGATATTTCCAATCCTAGAAAGTGAAGTGCAGCAAATTCTACTACTTCACAAGTTATCAGGAAAATTAGTTGTGTTGCTCTGCAAACTACAACTTTGTCTTTAAAATGTTTTTAAATTATTGTAAATACATTTTTCTTTTGAAGTGGTTGGTGCATTGGTGAAGTGGTTAAATTGCTATTTATAAAATGTTACACCATTCTTAATCCCCCAATCTTCAAAGTATTAGGATTTGATCTGTACACAGGTCAAATCATTTTTCTTCAGAATATGGCTACAAACAGTTTGAGGTTATGGGCTAAGACCCAGAATGCACATTTTGCTGTTTCCAAACAGTGTGAATTGACATTGTTCTACTGGATACCAAGGTGCTATCATCAGTACTTAAGCATTACAAGAGTCAAACGTGGTTAAATTGAGAAAAGGCTCTCATCTGCCATTTCTCATTATCCCAAGCAAGTCCTATATATAGTCTATCATTAGAAGGCACTTACCAAAAAAATACCAAACACATATCAAACACATAGCATGTCTCTTGAATCAAAACGTTGTAAATAACTTTTTTCAAGACATACGAAGCAAACTTGCAATTAAATAGACTGTTAGTCTGACTTCTTTATCATGCAGTGACTATACTTCTAAACAGAATCAACATGCCTCCATCTTCTTTTTCTTTTTAAAGAGCCTTACCCCACAAACTGCTAGCATTTTATGACAAAAATCACTGAAAATAAACTGAGTGAGAACAGGGGAGAGGTGGCTAACACAGCCAGCTTCGATTTCCATGAAGTATTCAACTAGGTCCAGTCAGAAAAGGGTCTTAAATTAAGCTGACATAAGATAAGAGGGAATGTCCTCACAGGGATAACTAACTAAAAGAATGGAAACAGAGCTGCAATAAATGGTCAATTTTCTCAGTGAAGGGAAGGCACCAGTGGAATCCCACGGGGATCTTTGCTGGGGCCTCAGCTGCTCAACACATTGAAGAATGATGAGGAAAAAAGAATGGAGAGGAGATTAAGTTTGCTACTGATGATAAATTTTTCAGGGGAAAAAAACTGAAAAAAGTTGACTGCAAAAAAAGAGTTGCAGAAAGACTCTGTGGCACTGAGTGATTGAGGATAAAATGGCAGATGACATTCAAACTAGACAAATGTAAAGTAATGAACTTGGCAAAAAACCCCAGTTCTCGCTTTATGCACCCAGTGATTGATTCTGAATCAGCTACTACCAAAACTGAAAGAGGTCTTTGGTTAAAATAATAGCCTTATGAATATATTAGTTCAGTAACTTAGGAATTATTATTAAACAGAGGAAAAACTCAGAAAATGTAATGTTACTGGGTAAAATCAGTGTTGTGCCCACATCGTGATTGTTATGTGGAATTCTGGTCCTTTCGTCTGAGAAAAATCATGTGGTAGAAGTTGAAAAAAGGTTGACAAAAATGATCAAGGGTAACCAAATAACTTGCACGGAAGGAAGATACTTACAGGCTAGTACTCCCAGTCTAGAAAAGTGTCAACCAAGAGCCAGCTAAAAATCATGACAGGCATGGAGGACATGAAAGAACAATCAGTTACTGCCTCTTCCACTACAATAACAAGAAAGCCTCAAATACAAATTAGCAGGTGGAGGTTCAAAATTAAAAATCAGGCAGGCACTTCTTCACTTAATGCAAAGGTAAACTGTGGAACTCCCTGACACATGATATTGCAAATGCTAAAAACATGCACGGATTCAGAAACTTTGGGAAATATTCATAAAAGAAAAATGTGACAGGCCGTTAAAAACAAAAAGACTATCCCTGACTCAGGTAGCTGCTTTTTCCTCAGAAGCGAGGAGAGCGCTCATCAGACTTACCACACAGTGTCTCCTCCTCACATGCTTTCAGTTTTAGCCCATGCCTGAGCTGGGATACTGACCTAGATGGGGCATTAGTCTAACCTGTTATGAATAGTTTTATGGGCTCTACAGTCAGCATGCCGGTAGCCAGAACAGTCACTATGTTCATAAAGCATTTTAGTGCCAGAATCCCAATTCCTGGTACCAATTTCAAAAGCCTTTCTCAGTAGGACTAATTCTGAGTATGCAATATTAACCAGGCAGTCAGTCTATCTTCAGCAATTCTCCTTAGCTTTTGTTTAAAAAAGACATTTCTAGAAACAAACAAGTTCATTTCAGAGCACAGATTTCCATTCTGGTGGCAAAAAGAATTTAAAATGAGAAGCAAATAATAATATGCATATTAATAATTTCACAGTCATCAGTAGGTTCAAAAGTCTTTTATAAAGGAAAGGAAAATTAATAATCTGTTCTGCAGATGAGAGGAGGAAATGGCAGAGTAAGCTGTACATAAAATCAACCTCGTATGCTAGTTCAGTGTTCTGTACATTGAGCAATGCAGTCTCCTAGGACATACAGGAAAATTTCAGTGAGAGCACAGGGATTTTATTCCATACATTATAATAAAAGGGTTTTCTTCTCCATTCAAAATGATTTATCCTTCAGTCTTACAGCTAATTTGAATGGCAAGAAATGTGTCATAAAAGTCGGAAGCCTGTTAAAGAAGAATGGGGACAGGGGGGAAGAAAGCTGCATCTCAGTTCACCTATGCTTTTAACTATAATGAATTTAAGAGTTTTTAATAATATTTTCTGGTAAAATTGAAGTTCCTGCTTACAAAAATATGTTTGTTTTTTCCCCCTTACCTCATGAACCATATTTAAAACATTTATTTGTCCTCCAATTCTACGAACAGAAAAAAAAGGCTATAGTCTTATAAAACAAGGGTGTATCTGATCTTGAAGAATAAGCTACACATTCTGCATAGAGCTTTTAAAATCCTAGCAAATGTATTTTGTTTTTAGGAGTCCTGCTTTGAACCACTATGCATAACCTATAACTATAATGTCTAAAAGAGTTAACAGGTTTTGTTTGTTGGTTTTGGTGGTGGTGGTTTGTTATTTTTTTAATTAAAGACAAAACCACATAATTGCACTTAATGGTTTTAGGTTTTTTATCCTAATGTTGAGAATTTTATGATCTATCAAACTATATCTTATACAGACTGTTCTCTGAAAAAGTTTACTGCTATACGGAAATACAGGAAAAATTTGGTCATCCATCTGTATGCTGATCAGCAAAAAGCTTCACATAATAAGCAATTGTTGGTTGCGAGAATCCAAAAATAACAACCGAAGTTGAATATATTGACCAATGAGTGAATGTACCTGAGCAAATATTGAGTTATTTCTCCTCACCTCCCATTGCAAGATTTAAAAAAAAAAAATTATCCATACCGTCTGACAAATTAGGTGTGGCATTTAAATGCTATAGTTTGCTACAAAGGGCTGATAATGTTCTTCCTCTTTGGCTTAGTGGCATTTTTAAAGGGGCCAAAAAATCCAGCATACTTCAGAATATGAAAAAAACTCCGCATCAGTCTATGAATCGTAACATTCTGTTCAGCATTCCATCAAACATTCAGATTCTTAACTTTAGCCTCCAGGCAATAAGTATTCTATTGTTTGTAGTAACATTTCTAACTTCAGCTCCACTGATTTTACAACAGTATAATCAACAACTAGTATACTAAAAGTCCTGAACTTTTTTTTTTCCCCCACAAATTTTGCATTCATGTCATGTTAGGGACAAAATAGAATATATAATGAGAAATGAGTTGAATTTCAAATATTTAACACCTAAATGCCTTTGGCTACCCAATGCACACCCCAATACAACAAGCTTGTAGGAATAGTAGGATAATGGGCAATGAAATTCTAATGTTGTAAGACCAGTCTCTCCAAAGCAATAGCAAAAAACTAGCTTTGGGAGGTAAGCACAAACAAGAATAAACTAAGATGCCATAGCATCTTCTTAACTTTGTAAACAGCCTAAAAGGAAACTTATCAGGTAATCCTAATATGTAGGGTCATTAATGTGCAGACTGTGCATAGATCAGTCAAACCTCTCTATGCGTTGGCCACTGATCATCTCTTGAGTTGTAGTGATTCATTTTAAAAATCAAAGTGAATAGCCACTTGAAGGAGCTCCAAATAAGTCCATTAACATTCATCCTCCTGAGAATCTCTTTTTGTACAAAGCTCAAAATGCAGCCAAACCCATCATGTATTCAGATGATCAACGGGTTAGAAATATATATGGCACTGAGATAACTGTTTATGGGTTACAAAGATAGGTAAGGAAGGACATGTATACTGCTCTCATATTAACACATTTAATATTAGAGAAGAATTCCAAACAGTTTGAAAACAGATGGTTATGCCAGAATTTTGCAGACCAAGAAGAATATATTGCTTTGCTAACAGCAATTTAAATTTTACATGCAAATCCTCATGACAATTGATTCATAAGTGTGCTCTACCTTTCTGTTGTTGAATTACCCTCGTTGGCATTCATTTGTTTTCCCAATATCTCAGACTAAAAATTGACTGCAGGTAAAAGATTAGAAGGAACAGAATTGGAGTTCCTTTACTGGCATTAACCCTGCCCTCACTTATTTATGGATGACATTTTGCAGTTTAAAAAAACACAGTCAGTAGCAGGTTAATGAGTAGATACTCAAAATTTTCTTGAATGCTCTGATATTTACAGTACAAAATTCAAGTTGTGAGCTAAAGATGTAATAATTTGTCATAGGTTTTTCTAGAGCAGTCATCACTGTGGAATTTAAGTTATTCACACAAAAAAAATTAATCTTCATGACATTCCTTAACGACAAATGAGGCCAAAATTCTCAAAGTAGTGAGTATTAGGGCATGGTGGTGTTGGGCTGATGGTTGAACGTGATGATCTTAAAGGTCTTCGCCAACCTTAATGATTCTGTGATGCTGTTATGATACAGCCATAATGATATATGAAATACAAATTTCTGATTTTTTTTTCCACCAATGGATTCTACATTTCGGGGGAGAGGGTGTCTATTTTTTAAGGAAATGGAAATTTTAGATTCACTTCATGATCATCTGCCTCTTGATAGCAGAGAGTTAACTGACAGAAGTATTGTCTTTTTAAAATTTTCTTAGTCAAATTAGCAATAAAGAATTACTCATTTTGACTGTGAACTATTTTACTTTTCAAAGTAAGGAACATAGCACTTATGTTCCATTCCAACATTATCATATTCCGAGAATATGATAATAATGAGAGCACTTAAACTTACAAAAGTAAAAGTCTGTGGGATTTAAGTAATATAGCTGGCTGATTTGAGACACCATCCAACATCTGAATTTATATTGCTGATAAATTATCTCACAGTAAAATTATTCATTTTCAGTAGGAAATTAACTTGTCATAATATGATAAAGTGTTAAAGAACCAGTATCTCTTACATCTACATATGTTGTATGAAATCACAGAGCAGGCATTTTTCATAGTGTCATAGATAACATATTCCACTCTCTACATGGAATAAAGTTATGTTGCTTATTTAGTACAGGTTACTGACTTCATTAACTTTACGTCAAAGTCCTAGCCCCCTCAATAAGTGACCAGTGGAAGAGTGCTACAACAGCTGCTCGGTGATAGTGTTATTACAGAACACAGCTAAAGTATCTCTACCAAGATTCAATTTTATAAAAGCATAGATTAATTAAGATTTAAGTGATTGTATAGTACAAACTAAGTATTGCTTGTAAACTAAGTATGAGTTCTCCATTTTCTGGCTTAATCAGGGGTTTGGGGAGCATATTACATAGAAATACATGTTGGTCAGGAAGGTCAAATGCATTATTAGTTCACAGAATCACAGAATCACTAGGTTG
>NW_010546628.1:0-17031 GCF_000687285.1 Phaethon lepturus | reverse complement strand
CTTTCCAACCTAGTGATTCTGTGATCATGAGCATCATTTGTAGATAAGGAAAGTAATGCAGAGAGGGAAAAGTCTGTACACGTAGATACTGTGTTTTTGAGTAAAAAAAGGTTATTTGAGAAAGCCAACTCCTAGAACACCATTTTTATTCTCAGTCTGTGAGTCCCCCTTTTTTACCCTGGGCTGCATCAAATCTCTAACACTCATCTAACACTTTTGCTTGGCATCTTTTGATTCCGTCATCTGGTAGCTGTATTAACACAAGTGTCTCTTCATCTTTTGGCAAGACTCTTAGTCATGATACTGCCATTATACAAAACATCTCATTTCTTCCTTTCCAGTGAGGATCGAGTCATTGAACATTACAAGAAACTAAATGGTCAGACAAGAGGTCAAGCAATTGTGAAGTAAGTGAAATGAGTGACTTCTTGTGACCTTTTTTTTATCAGGATATATTTATACTGGACTGTAAATACAATATGTAACTATGTCTCCCATCTCATCTAATGCTTTATTTTTAAGTATTTCTGTACTTAATTATTTATTTATTTAGGCATTTTTCCCAGATCATCCTCTCATCTTCTCAGACATGTTATTCTCTTATGTATTGTTTTGCAGTTACATGAGCATTGTAGAATCCCTCCCAACATATGGAGTGCATTATTATGCAGTAAAGGTACGTGCTACAAAAAAGGGCCATTTATTGAATTAAACTGTTGTGGGAGAGGGCGGGAGAGGTACAAATAACCATCCTGCTTTCAGAACACAATACACTGTTACTAAAGTCTTGTTTCATTTCCTGTGGTAGGATAAACTTATTTCAACTGGGTAGTGAACATTTGGTAAATACAGCTCCAAAGAGGAAAATCCTGTTCTTGGAGATAAAACTGTTGGAGTCATATTGTGCTGGAGATGTTCAGCCCACAAGCAGCAGCAAGCTATGGTGATGCCAATGAACCAGCACCAAAGGGACAAGCCAGCTACATCACTGGCAGACTCGATGCTTCACACCTTTTTGTAGTTCCAGGAGGTCAGACTTTTCCTAGCCGGCAGATCCATGAGCAACTAACTAGGGCCAGCCGTAACCTGCAGACTGCGGCTCCCTTTGCTTGAGATATAGGTAGATGGATACAGATATAGTACATCTTTTTAATGCCAAATCATTGTCCCATACTCTAGAGATAATACACCTCCCTCCACAAACAGCTCTCTGCTTCTAACTATGTGGCTTGCATTCAGGTATTCATGAAATCCATCATTTCTTTTGTCTAATGATTTATCACAAGATCTTCAGGTCTCATACTATTATTATTACTTCCCTGCCTGACCAGCTGTGTAGGGTTGTTATTTTTTTTTAAGTAGAGAAATCAATAAACATTTAAAGAAAGCTAGATCCACACTCCCTAGAGCATATGCTTTCATTTATCACCCCTGAAGTTTTGATGTGTTTCATCATTATCTCTCTGCACAGATCATACGGTTTTTCATACATCTGTAATGTCTTGCACACATGGGGTGCCATAAAAACACAAACATCTGACAGTACCTGTCTCAGGGAGATGTGTTTCTAGTCTATTCCTGCTAATGTGCATGGCATTTTGCAAAAAGCATTAGCCTCACCTTTTGCCAGTGGGTAGGATCCCTCCAGCACCCTTTGCATCCAGATCTCTTGGACTACTCTAGATCAAAAAGAGATCTGGTGGATTGGGCTGGCTGCAAACACTTTAGAGCTGTTCCAGTGAACTCCCCATGATCAACAAGTACCGGCAAACAGCAATGAGGCAGCAAATATTGCACGTAATAGGTTTTGCTTCTGCCTGATGTGGGCGTTTTGGTTTTGCTGCATTTTACCCTGCCATTCTCCATCACATTAACAGAACAGATGTAATTTCATTGAGGACTCCAGTTCAGTAAATTGCAAAGAGGCTGGTATCAGATATCAGCCATTACTCCATAAGACCATTTTATTGCACACTCAGACACAAAGCAGTTGGGTCCGAGCCTGTCAGACCTTATCACTTGGTAGCTCTCAGATCCCATTACTGCTGCATTTTCAAGATTAATGCTAAAATCCCTCCACATAATTCAAGTCAGCTGGGTGATTCACTTTCCTTCCTCTCCAATCTCTGAGTGTTCAGAATGAATAATTTGCAGGGAAGAGAAAGAGGATGCACCACTGCACAAGGGACCCATGTCAAACCTCCCTACCTCCCTTGGCAGCATTTTGAGTAACTTGATCATGGGTGATGCATTTTAAATGGTTTTATATGTCATAGCTAAAAGTGAAACAGATCGCTCCTAAACACCATGGGACTTTGTGACTTGAGGAAATTCAGCAGGGGTAAATTTAACAGCACCCATGACATTCAAAGGCATTGCTTAGAAACAAATCTTCACCTTGAATAACAACCTAGGAAATCTCCAGCATTTCCTCATCCCACTCAATATAACTCCCTCTCTTTTTTTCTTCCAGGACAAGCAGGGAATTCCGTGGTGGCTAGGACTTAGCTACAAGGGGATTTTTCAGTATGACTACCACGACAAAGTGAAACCAAGAAAGGTAAGTGTTTACTTTTCTATCAAAGTCTGGGCTTGCCACACACGTTATAGCTTGATTTGAGGGTGTGATATATGCCAAATTCTGGCATTGATTCATGTGATTTTGAAGGACGTTGTTTCTCCCAAACTTGTCTAAATATCTGCAAAGAACTAATGGACAAAAGTAGATCTTATTTTATTAAATGTTGTGGTACGGTGGGGAAATAAGCATCACTTAATCTTGCAACTTACACTTCTTTTTTGCATGGTTCCTAAGACATAAATGGGAACTGATCCCCTCAGGTGCTGGAGACCTTACATCCCTGCTGGCTATGGCAGGACTGAGGGTGCTCAGCCAACGCTTGATAGTGTATTGTCAAGCATGTCAATATGATCATGTGAATATGATCCGAGAGAGGGAAGAAGGGACAGGAAAGCTTCTTCCATTTGTTACAAAAAGGAAAAATTGCTTGGTTTTTGCAGAAGCAGCATTACATTTGACAAGCAACAATTTTACTAACTGAAGAGTTAATGTCAAGCTAACAAGAAAAGAACACTTTTATCATATGCCTAAAAAAAAGGTGTTAACAAATTTGTGCCCAGTATCTCATTTGTTTTGGAACTTTACTTTGAAACAGTTCACAGTTCAACGCATGGCATGCATAGATCTGATCACAAAACTCAAGCTTGGTCAGTAAGCACTAGCCATTCCGGTCTCTTTATTACTATTTTTAGTGAGGCTTTCCGTGCATCTGAATACTGGGATTCATCCCAGTCCTTCCAAATTGCCTTTGAGAAAGCTACAGAACATCCTGTTCATTTGGGAGGAGAAAGGTTCTGATCACCTGAGCTCATCCTACTAGGCAGATTTTCTGATTTTCCTACCTAGGATGCCATCTAATACAAAAAAGCTCATCTCTGAGCACATGCCCTGCAGGTGGGCACGTACAGTCTGTTAGCAACAGTATTTGTTGTACTGCAAACCCATGGAGACATCAGGAGGCAAGGCTTCAGGCTTGTTTGCAGGCTGCAGAACGGGATGATTTGGAGCAACTAGGCAGCTCTTCTACAGATGCAAATGCTTCCACGCTGCATTAACATACTGCATTTCTCTTCACCTTCTCTCTTCCTCGTTTTCTCTCTGTGCCAGAGTCCTCCCTCCCTTTCTTTCGCCTCCTCTGATCACACTCAAGTTGGATACTGCCTGGTGCTCACAGATAGCATCTTCTATTAAAATAAACTAGAATCAACATTTTGGTAGAAAACAGAACTGCTCAAGAGGCAGCAGGAGATAATTGGTGCATTGATTAGCCTTTTATTCACTGAAAGCTATTAATGGGGCTTTTTATTCATTGAAGAAAAGGATGAGGTGAGTAAGGAGGTCTTCACAGAGCATCTGTGCTCTAAAAGACATATCTGTTTGGGATCAATCATTACCTGCAGGGCAAGCCATACTCACATGTGATAGTTTAAAACATGCCTAGGCTGGGTGTTTGCACCCACATACCTCCATTAGTGCCAACCCCCTAGGGAAGACATGTCCTTAAAACATGCCTTCAGAAGTCAATCTTAGTGATAGAAACAATTCTTTGGAGGAAAACAGTGCCCTGCCATGACAAGGACTCATCTATTCACAAGCTATAGCAATTTTTATGAACCCTGGTGGGATGAGAGTGTTGGTGGAGAGCATCAGAAGGAAAAAAAAAAAAAAAAAAGAGGTCAGGTACTCTGACTATGTGAGAGGAGACACCCATTTCCACTAAAAGAGTCAAGCCTCCTTTCTTAGCTTCTCTACTTTCTCTCCTCAGCCGCTCAGGGTGATCCGGTCTGTAGAATTCATGTTAGAGCCTGATAACATCTTGGCCAGCCTCCCTGTGTCCCCACTAACGTGATGTGTCCCCACTAACCTACTTCTAGCTGTCACGTTGCCCCTAGAATCAGGGACTGAAGGTGTATCCTACCCTTTTTCTGCAAGTGTAACCCTAGGGTAACACGATGGTTTTTTCTGCAAGTGTAACCCTAACACTAGGGTGCGAGTTTTCTCTTTATTGGGAATTACTCTTTTTTTCCCTTAGCAAGTTATGTACAAAATCCAGAAGACCCAAAACAATGGCGCTGCCTTATGTATAAACCACTGAGGACTTCTGTGGCTTAGCAGAAGTGGTCATAAATCTGGGACGGAACGTTCGGTGGGGAGAGCAGGAATTTCCGGGCTAGAATTTGTCCATTGCCATAATCCAGAGACCACAGCAGTGAAAAGATAGCCTGATGGGCATTTCTCTGTTACATGATGCTTGCAAACCCCATCTGTTGGCAGGGCTATTCCAAAATGCATAACCTAAATCGGGAACAGGACTTCAATAGAGTGGCTGAGGCTTCATTATGTTGCCATCATGTGCTTTTACCCTCTATAGAGTAAATAAAAAGACTTCTTACCTTCTTACAGGTGGTAAAACCCCTCTGGCAAGAGCAGCCCAACTCCCTCAGCAAGGTGCAATGTTTGATCCTCTGCTAATTAGATTGTAAAATTGCACTTCATAACCCTGGTATCTGGGAGCTTACCATACCATCTGATTCATTTCACTAAACCAGCATGGGCTGGCTCAAGTCTGTGCTGTGCCAAGGGGAGGGTTAAACCTTACTGAACTTTCTGCAAGGTAAAATTAGGGGGAGAGAGGGAAAGAGATTATGTCTTTTCTGATCTTTATTATTTTGTTCCTGTACATTGCCAATGCCAGAAACAAATTGAAAAATTACAATGGAAAAATAAATCTCCCTGGAAGAAACACAAGCATAAAATTGTAGCAAGAAACCAGATGAAACCAATACTTTTATATAAAATGCATATAAAAACCTTGCTTGTCTTATAAGGGAGATTGTAATGTTTTCCTATTATGTCATCCTAGATAGATTTCCATGCTTATTGTGTTTGCAAGTAAAACTGTAACCCACACTAAGCAGCTGAGCCTATCTCAGGCGATCCCATTAGCAGTCAGTCAAAACCATGTTTTTATGAAATTGCTGGAGTAAATCAGCCATGTGTCTCTAGAAAACTTAACTAGGTTTGTCAGCAAGTTGGATGAGTCCAGGGAGGAGAATTGAGGCTGACGCAGGGCCAGAACATCATCTTGCTTGCACTATTCTCACTCAGGCATAAGTCCTCCAGCATTATTGGGGATGCAGCTGAGATGGGTATCTGGCACCTAGTCTAAGGTGGTTCAGATGGGAATGCAGGGCTATTAAACTGGAATGCAGCTTGCACTGGTCTGCAGAGCCTAAGGTGACTCTGTGCTTCTATTTTTATGTTCCCTCCTGCTGATGCTTGAATTCTATGGAAGCCCTGAAGCTACCCAAAGCCATCACTTTGAGGCTTATAGTTCTCCTTTCTGTTTTTCTCCTGTATGTTCAGGAGCTAGCTCACAGACTCAGCAGGCCCTTTGAACAGGCTTTCTCTTGAATGTTGCTTATTCAAACACAGACTTGGTCTGTATCAGTTATGATCTGAGAACCATTCATTCTCAGGTGTTAAATAAATGTAAAAATTTTGGTATACTTCACAAAATCCAGCACTCCAGCTGAACAAGAAGAAGGGAGTATCAAGTGTGGAAAGATGGCTGCAGTCCTGCTAACCATATGACAAGGCATTCTGGAAGTTTAGTAACGACTTGCAGAGCCAGTGTCATCTCTGTAGCAGCAGCAGCACACAGCATCCAGAGTGGGCAGAATTCATCTCTCTCTATCTTAGTTAAGACTTGGCTCCTACAAACTCTTCCCTGTGAAGAGAAAAGGCCCTTCAGGGCTCCGTGTGCCTTGGAAAATCACATCAACAGCAGGTAGGGATGTAACTCCACTCCATCCCAAGAGACCTGTACCTGAAGTAGAAACAGCATAGCCTGGAGCTGTGAGACCGGCATGCTCAAGCAGTTGTAGTGGCACTAGGCATGTCTCTCTTGTTCTAGTGAGATATTCCCACTGATTTAAGAGCCCAAAGGCATCTTTCAGTGCCCACAGCTTAACAGTTAGTAGACAATTAACTCCAAGCTGAAGAGTGAATGATTAACAAAGTAAGTCAGACAAAGGACTTCCATATGGCCAATAAACAGAGATAGTCTTTAACTTAGCACCAAAAGTAAAACGACCTTAAAGGAGAGACTAGTAGTGTTTTGTTCCTTTGCAAGAAGGACCACTATATAATGTTATCCCTTTTTCTTCCACACAAGGCTAGTGGCAACAAAACTTACGATGAGCCTTTTTTCTCAGACTCATCAACATTACTAGTGTTCGCATTCTCTGGTTGACTGAAGAGAACCCAAGGGGAATAAAGACTTTTGGAAAAAAGGTAAAATGTGAGGCATGCAAAATTCAGCTGTGAATGTAACTTGACAAAGATTTTCCCTGTGACAGCCAAACATCAGTTTCTGCCATTTCTTCCCAGCATTATCCTTACTCCGAAATGAAATGAAGCATGCTATGAAAATATTCTATCCCTTGCCATAAGGTCTCCACAATGCTCTGTGGATTCTCATTACAGAAGAATTTAATGTGTGGTATTGTTGTGAATCCAAAGCAATGATAATGCATTGACTTCCCATTTAAACATGCAAAAACAAGAGCTGAGTTGGACTCATCCTATGAAGCAATACAAAGTACAAGTCGAATCAGTAGCTTTAAGTGTCTGATCAGAGAGAAATCACCTGCTTGTTGAAAGCATGAGCAAAGTAATCAGCGCATTAATTGTGTCCAGAAAATGAGAGATTGCTGTGTGATGTCACTTGGCCCTTTCCAAAGAGCAAGAGATAGAGTGAACTTTCCCAATTCCAGAGGCAAAATGACATATTTACACAGGAGGAGCAATAACCTAATTAAGAGCTGCTTTATTGCAGAACAAATAGAGATGCTCTCTGCTTTAGGGCATAATGAAGCATTGTCAAGTCAGTAATTGCATTGATGGAGTGGTTAAACTTGTGCTTCCTGTGGTGAAGGAATGCCAGACCAGTAACATAAAAAAACACAAACTAGGGATTGATGTGAAATGTATAGAAACTAGTGAACGATGGGGAGGAGGAAGCTGACAAATTGGTCTCTATCCTGACTGATCATAGAACATCGGGACAGTCAAAAAGGCAAAAGGAACATGAAATTCAAATCAGTTACAGGGAGCCCAATTCACTTGCATAAGTCCTTGCCAAATGATACAATAGAGGTCAAGAGCTTAAACAGGTTGAAGATAGGACTAAAAGTGTGATCCTCCATCTAGAGTTTTAACACCTAATTGGTTGTTTTGGAAAGGATTTTGGGAGGGGTCATAAACCCTCATGTCCAAGGAGGGTGTTTGATTTGGCAGCAAGTTGGTTTCTGTTGTCAGAGGCATGGAGCATGTGTAACGCTCCTCTCACTGGCATGCCACTGAGCCACAGGGCGTATTCAGAAAGGGCCAGCCTTTCTCTAGAACATCCAGAATTGAGTGGGGTCAGAAACAATGTATTGGACTTGTGTCTAATTGGGCTCTTCTTGGAATGGCACCATTTCCTAAGACCTTTGCAAACGCCTTTGCATTGCAGACAGGGATAAAACATTTCAAATTCACAAATGATGCAAGAGAAGCAGAAAACATTTCCAGGAAATACTGGTTTAAAAGCTAGTGGAGTCTCAGTGGCATTGCTGTAATAAATTATTCACTGTGATTAGCTGACTGTTAAGGACTACCTGCTGACTCCTTCTGCTCAGCGCTTTTATTTCTCTCCCTGTTGCTGATCCTTCATGCTTTTTGGATTATGGACTTGGCTGTAAAGTGAACCAGTCTTCAGGTCGCAGCAGGTTCAACTCATTTTATAGTACAGTAATTCAGTCTCGGTTTAGTATTTGGAAATGCAGAGCACTGGAGGAGGGAGACATATACAAAGAGAGGTTCCTTACCATGCTATTTCTTCTCATGGAGGGAGGTTGCTCACCTGATTTCCTTCCATATCAAAATGTAAGACCCAGAGCTGTGACTGTTGAAGAGCAGCCATAGTTTAAGACCTTTCCGTGCCGAAATGTCTTATTCCATCCCTGTTACACAGGAGACCATGTTCTCACTAGCACCTTTTTTGCTGCTGCTTGCCCTCGATTTGGGGCATCTACCATCCAGCACCAGGCTCTTCCCCGTTCAGCATCCAGTAGCCCATGCCTTACTGCTGCACTTCACTGTGCCAAAAAGCTGCCAAGAGCACTGGGAGATGAATAAATCAGATCACAGCACACTGGGCTGGAAAGCAGGATTTTGTCCCTGACACTGAGAATTTCCATGGGAATTGGCCGGACATGCCACTGGGCTGTCATTCACTGAACATTTCTTTTGGCAGCAGTACCAACTGAAGTGGCCTTCACCACCCTCCTCCCCATCGCAGCCTGCCACCACTGCTCATTTCCTCCCCCGGGCCCCTTCCTCAGTCATGCTGGTATAATTGTGTGGCCAGCAAGGAAACTGCTCCAGAGAAGAGGATCAGAGCTCAGCATAACCCAGTCAAAAATAGTGGTCACTTTTAACCTCGATCGGTTCCCAACCCCATTCACCATCTGGCCCACAATCAGTACCCTACAGCACAGCTGTACATACAGACTGGGTATGAGTGCAGGCTGCATAAATCACAGCAGCCAGAGAAAGAAACTGCCATTAACCTACACAGTAACTTTGTGGAGCGAGACAAGGGCTCCATAGCTTGGAACAAGATGGAGGGAGTTTGGCTGCATGGAATTTGCCATGGTTGAGGCAGGATGAATTAACAGTTAGGTATGAGTGTTCATCACCACTTTTTGTTGGATAAGCTGGTAAAAGCTTGCTTCAGTGTCTCTCCCAAACAGGCCTGACCTCAGACCACTAAGTAGATTGTCTAGGTAAAACAACTATAATGTTTGTGAACACTAATACATAGTCTAAGGCATTGCTGTTTTATAAGGAAACCAGCACTATCTTGGTAGTTTAGTGTGTGTATACTGTGGTGATACCATCAGACATACAGTCCCCAAAGTTTTCTTTAAGAATTTACATTCACAAAGGCTACAGCATGACGTCCCATCCCCTGATCCAGCCAAGTCAAGCCCATGGCTACCATTAAATACAGGAGGAGTCCCATCAAAGTAAAACTCCCTTGCTCTAAGTGCTTTGTCGTATTCAGGTCTTAAAGGGTAATTCTCTATAAAAGCAGCAGCCAAGCCTTAAATGATTCTGCAGCACAGAGCAGGAACTTCAACGAGATGCAAAGACAAATCACTCTGACAGCACAAAGTGAAACAAATTGGACCTCAGCGCCCTGGAGTTAGGGTGGAGATCTGGAGCGAGATTGAAACCTCCTCAAGCACTTGTGCTTGGCTCTGAAGTGGTAGCAGGCTCTCCGCATGCCCCTCCCTTCTCAGATGCTGTCTCTTAGCTCACCAGGACTCACTATTCCAAAGGCCTGCGCATTTTTATCACCAGATGAAGGCAGGCAGGGACCCAGTTATTCAGTAGCTATGAATATGAGGCATCTTTAAGTCAGTGGGCTGGGGAGGAGGATCAGAAGGTCAGGCATGGCAGCCCACTTCCATGTACGTGGGACTGCTGCTGCTGTGGCACCCCATATGCGGACACCCTGCATCACAGGAGTATTTTTAGTCACACAACCTGATATGTATGTGCATCATCATAGCAGTGTGGGATGAGGATGGCAGTTCCTGTGTTTTGGTTCCAAGATGTACTTTAGTCATGCCACTAGAGAAGGCAAAAGGATCCTTAGGAAAGAGAGAACAGGAATGGTTTGTGGGCAGCATAAATCATTCTAGGGTGCCACAGCTGATTCACAGGCTATAGGCTAGGTATCCTTTATCTAATACATAGTCTATTATGTCAGAAAGGAGAGATCTTCAGTGCAGGAAAATCTAGTCACTTCGATTTGCCTGCAGAGGATAAAAGGGAGAAAATTTAACTTGTAAAAATCAGGGGAAAAAAGTTCTCTGTAGACATATCGATATAGACACACCCAGCATGGTGACAGCAATACAATATCTAACAGCATCTAGCAAAGGTGGATTTGGTTGTCTATAATGTCAAAGTCTGATCTCCCAGTCTGTATACAGTTATAGACACAAATATCAAGTTGCATTATGTAGACAAATAATGCTTTGTCCAAGTAGCGGCTCTTCTCTTTGTGATCTGATGCTTTGCTGTATCTCTGAGCCAATAAACCGCTTTGAAATTTAATAGGGAATTGTCTCCCCATAATGGAAATGAATGCAGAGTGGTGATTATATAGATCTAGATGCAATTTCTGTTTGGGCAAGCCAGAAATGTTTGTTGGGGTGGTGTGCTCCCATGAGAACAGCACACAGCAGAAAGGATCTCAAATTGGACCAGAAACTGTTTGTCTGTTTGGCAAAAAAAGTCCTGAAGCCTGAGGGGAAGAAGTAATTAGATAGTGAGCTGGGATTGCTGACAGACCACCGAAAGTCCCACTTAGCCAAGCCACTCTCATTCCATGGGGGAAGGGAGGACGGCAAGCCTGTGGGAAGATCATTGGTGGGGTTGTTTCCCACATCAAATCACACAGGAAACCTTTTATTTTTTTTTTTTGTTTTGGGAAGTGAAAGAAAAAAACCAACAACAACAACAAAAAACCCTAATAGAAATACAGGAATGAATAGAAGTGTGGCAGGATGGAGAGCTAAGTTACCGTGCAGCAGCATCCCCATCTCATCACCTAGGCGCTCCCTCAGCAATGGGTCACACTAATTCACAGGTGACAGCCCATGGAAATCTCTTGGTAACTCTGCCCCTGAAACAAGTGTCCATTTGTTCGAGCTGAGATGGTGCTGTTCTGCCTGGACCAAATCCTTCCTCATTCACTCTTAACTACTTTGACAGAGGTATGATTGATGGGAGCAGGGTTGGCTTGAGGCAGAACACAATCCATGCCCGGAAACCGTGGCCCCACTGAAATCACTGGGACAAAACTGCCATTGACTTTGCTGGAGCTGTGATCTTCATAGAGTTTAAGGCCAAAAAGGGACCACTCATAACCTCCACCCTGACCTCCTGCATAACTTAGCCCGTAGAATTTTGCTTGCTGGTTTGTTCAGTGGAGAGAATTACATTTCCAAGGAGGAATTGTTTTGTTATGTTTGTTTCGTCTTTAAACTGCAAAACAAAAGACTTGGGAGTTTGTAGCTGCGCTCATGCAAGTTGTGTGAAAATACTGTCATTGTTTAGTTCCATTGTTTAGTACCAGTTTTAGTATCAGGATGTCATCCAGGGTTGGCTCTTGCCCACAGCGTAGGCGAGGGAAGGGGTTGCGTTCAGGCTCTTAGAAATGTGCCACGTTATTTCCCTGCCTTTCCTAGAATCCTTTCAGAGCATCCATTCTGGGTGGTAGTGCGTGCATTTGGAGAGATGATTGTTCCTTCTGCATAGTATGATTTAACAAGGCATTAATCATCTAAGAAGCTGCAAGACTTGAAGGACTGGGAGACGCCCTATAGATCATAAGTGCAACAGCAATTACAGTTGGTCATTTATTAGATGCTTAGAATCAAAGAAAAATATAGGTCAAAAAGGCCTCTGGAGGTCTCTAGCCCAACCTCCTGCTCAAAGTCAGGCCAACTTTAGAGCTCAACCAGGTTACTCACAGCCCTGGTGTTTGACCACTTCCACTGATTGTTTTGGTTTGTTTGTTTTTTTCCTATATCTAGCCAGAATTTCCCTTGCTGCAACCCTGCAACCTGTGTCCATTGCCTCTTATACTTCTGCTGGGCACCACTGAGAAAAGTCTTGTCTCCACCTCCTTCATAAATACCCTTTAAGTCACCAAAGAGAGCTGACAAACAGCAGGTAGATCCTCTGTAGACTTCTGCAAACAGTTTGATTCTGAACAGCCACCAAGCATGGTATCTGAGACCCCTGAGAGCATGTGCATTGCTGAGTAACCCCATTCTGCCTGTGCCCCATCTCAGGTGCTTCACCAAAGACATGCACACAGAAAAGGGAAAGAAAATGAGACAAGTACCTGGGCATTTATATCTGGTTTTTAATAGACCCAATGCAAAATGTTTCATGCTGTGTCCTCACAGGGTCGTCCAGACCCACTGCCCACTGCCCAGTTTAGTGCCAAGTCCAGCTCTTCTGGGCACAGAGGGAAGAAGACAGTATCAGGGACACAGTACCCCAATCCCAGGATAGAAAAGCCTGAGAATTATTCCAAAAGGTATTATTTGTGCATGTTTCTCTAGGTACCATAATCCAGAGAACACTGCGCACCAACCACCAGTGCTGCCCTTCAGCAGCCCTCTCTGTCCTGTCCCTGAGCTGCAGAGCAACACAGGAGCCAGCAAGAGCCTCATTACTGCCAAGGGTTCCCAAATGTATGGCATGGTCCCTCCACTGGATACTCAGGCAAGGGTTCCCGAGCACAAAGGGACAGAGCACGGCCCAGTGCCTGGCATAAACTCAGCTCCCCACACCTCACTGAAGTCCAGGCCATCCAGGACATGAGTGACCAAACCAGAAACGCTCCCCTATGTTTCATTCACAAAACACCCTCCCTTCATTATCAGGAGCCTTTGGCATTTTTAAAATGCTCTCATGCTGACCTTACCTCCTGCTGTGTGCAAATACCACAGCACCGGCCCCACGGTCAATAAAAATGGTAAAAACCTTCTTCAGACTCACATGGCTGAAATGGATGCAGATCCCTGGGCCTCCTCTCCTCCAGGCTCAGCTTAATTAGGGAGCAGCCAGCAAACCACAAGCGTGCTCACAAAAGAAGCTCGCATCTGAAGGGCTTTGACTGCAGCTCTTTGTAACTAGTCACAAACATCTGGTGCCTGGCAAGCTTGCCTGCCTCTTGGAAGGGGTTTCCAATGAGAAAATTCCTGTAGCTTGCACCTGAATTTTCCACAGTGCACCTGAATTCTCTGCAGCGCACTGTGCAGCATTCAGATCTCTCCCCTGCCTCCTCTTCTAAGCTGCCAGCTTTGCAGAAAAGACATTTCTGGCACTGGCTTCTCCACCATAGCCTCCCCACCCACCCCAACACATTTTAAACAGTACACATAGTCCAATAGGGAACAAATATTCCCTTGAATGTTTGTGGGTTGATAAGCAGTCTTGCAAGTTCAAATAATAGTGTTGGTTCCAGTTTTATTGGCTTGATGAAACAGAGCCCATGGTGGGGACAGTCCCCACAGAGGAAGAGGAAGGAATAAAGGTAATTTTTTTCTCCTCTTTTAGCAGCCCCTTTCCCTTTTACGTGCACGCATGAGTGTGCAACTCTGCTCAGAAGCCATTCTCAGGGAGACTTCCTTAAGTATCTATTGAAGATTAAATGATCCCGTGTGCAGCCTATAATGATGGCCACTACCAAAAATTGTTCCCATCTGAAAGCTGCCCAGTGCTGCATGATCTGAAATGGGCTGCTGACCTCAGAAGAGATCCCAGCAGGCAAACCACCACATCACAGAAACTCAGCCCACCGCAAGCACCACTAATCATCGCCTTCTCTGTGGGCGCCGAGTGAAGGCAGTTACTAAAGGGCAGGGGAACTGTGCTCTCAGCGTCTGTTGCCCAGTGACTTTCTCCTAAGCCTCATTTCCAGCATAGTTTGGGGAGATGCTGTCCCAGGCCCTGCTGTGAGGTACTTTTTGTCTGGCAAAAGTCACTATGCCCCTAATACAACTCCAAAAAAAGCCAGCATGAATTGTGCCACCCACAAGGGCAGGCATTGGATTCGGCCCTGCAAATCATCCAAAGACAATCATAAGCCAAATAACCTAAAACCAGACCCAGACGCAGTGTAGGAAGAGGCAAACCTGCCATGAACATAGATGCTTTGACTCAAACTAGCCCCAAAACCAGCATGCATCTGTTGTCACTGCATTTCTGCAAGACTGTTGAAATTACGACCAGCTCCCTGCGGTGGCTCTTATTCCCTAGTGAAGGTTGCAAGCATCAGCACGGTAAAAGGATCTTGATGGGTAAAAATTATGCTTCCATTTAAGAAGACCCACTAATGGCACCTCGTGCATCTGTCATTGAATTAACAACATCAATTTGAAACTGTACATAAGCTGGGCAACTGGTGAAGAGAACAGCTTGCTTACATTAGGAGGTAAGAGAGACCTTAGGCTTTGTTTCTCCTGAGGGGTTGTGATCAGCTAACAGGAAAGCGGAACATTTCTTGTGGGTATTCACATCTTTTCAGATTGGATTCCTTATGTGTAGGAAGGGTGAGACCGCTCAGGTCAATGTGGGCAAAAGGAATAGGAGGCTGCAGAATAATATCTGGGAACCAAAGGGAGAGCAGTTACAGCAACAGTAAAACTCACATGTATGTTCTGGAGAGTAGGGCTATGGAAAAAAAAGACACAAATTCAGCTTGTGGGGTCACTTTCCCCACCTCCCTCCCAAGAGTCTGGATTTGCCTCCTTCCACACCCCGCCAAGAAAAACAAGCTATAAAAATGCAGCAATCTGGGGAGCTGCTCTGGTGCCCAAAATGTAGGTGTCTAATGCCATGTTAGGCACTGCTGGGGATCCAAGACATCTGCGTGGGGCTGGCAGATACAGCACTGGACCTACAGCAGGCTCTGTCCCTCCAGGGGCAGGCACAGGGGGCCAGGCAGGGTACCCCAGGGCACGGAAAATGGCACTCGACGCCTACGTTTGGGCGTCTGAACAGCTCTCCCAGAGCATTGTGTGTTTGGACAGTTGGAGTTAATCATCGAAGGGAAACGGAGCTGCAGTTACAGAACTGAGCACTGGGAGGTTTGGTAGCAGAGAGGACAAAATAGGGAAGGATTGGAGTGCAGGGGACCGTCCAGCAGAGTCCGAGTGCATCCAAGGAGAGCAGCTGCCAGCAGCTTGGAAAGGGTTTGAAGTTCCTTCTGTGCCATGCCGAAGTTTAGTCATAAATGACAACGGGGGACCTGGGGACAGAGGGATATTTTCTGAAGGGTGTGATGTGCTGGGTTTTTAGACTCTTATGTGTTCCACATGTCTGAGCACCTCCCAAACACGTCCTCTGCACATGCCGTGCGACAGGGCTGCCTTATCCTCCCCACCCTGCGGACGGGCATCTGGAAGCACAGAGGGGTGGTTTTGGCAGCCCATGTGGCAATCTCAGGTCTGACCTCGGTTGTTGTCAGTGGGAGTTTAGGCCCCAAACTTCCTTTTCATGCCTTTGAAGCTGGGCTGCAGCGCTGGGGCTGGGCTCTTGCAGGGGAGACTTAGACCTCAGCTCCCAGCTTAACCCTTTCACCCCATGGCTGTCCGCCCTCGGTGGGTAAAATAGTGGGTATTTCTGTGCTTCGTTTGGTGATTACAACTTTTATGCAGTGATTAATTTTTCCGGTGGAGGAATAAAATAATTGTCTGAGGACAGTGTAACCCAGCCCTTCAAGCTGGCCATCCCTCCTGGCCCCCTTCTTCCCCTGCCCTCCTGTGACACGGACAGCCCCAGAGTATGGGGCAGCTCCGTGCCCTCCTTACCCCATCCTGCCTTCCAAACACCCTGTTATAGAAAGAAAAAAAGAAAACAAACAAACAAAACAAAAAACCAACTCTTTGTTGGAAACTTTGTCAAACACAAATATTTTCAATTTTGCTGCCCCTGAAGTATTAAAGGGGAGAAAACGTTTGGGTCCTCACTGTGGCTTGTTTTATATGCTAGATTTCACCTCCAGCAGCAGCTTAATCAATGCAAATCAAATTATGCCTCCTGTTTACTTATCTCCAGAGTGCTGACACTGGCAAGCGGCTTATCTCGGTGTGGCAGGAGCCAGCTCCTTCCTTGGGGGTAGGACAGGAACTCCACAAAAGCTGCTTGTAGTGGGAGAGGGAGTATAAATCAGGGAAAGCTCTGCTGGCTCTGCTCCTCAGCAGCGAGGTTACTTGCTGGGGGCAGCATGGGGAAGCCGAAGTGCGAGATGCCCCGGGGGTGGAGGCTGCCTCCTCCCTGTTGATTAGCAGCCTGGAAGCCAGGGTTTGGATTTTGGCTCATTTCTAAAGAGGAGGCGGTGGTGGCCCTGTCCACAGCGGTGACGGTGAGGTGGTTTGCAGAGCTGACACCAGTGGCTTGCAGCCACCATCTCCTTCGGGCTGCTTCTGCGGTCAGTCCTCCCTCCCACTCTGGCGACGAGGCCCGCTTCACGGCAGCGGAGGGGGTATGGGGACTGCGTGAGCACGTCCCACTGAGCGAGCACATACACTCAGCGGGCAGACACAGCCCCCCGGCCCACACTGGCTCACAGCCAGCACCTGGGAGACCTGCATTTTCCTCCCATGACTGCTTCAGGTCTCCGTTTCCCCCCTTGGTAACAGTGTTGGCTTTCCTGCGTGCTGCTTTGAGATGTCCCAGCGGGGTAGCCTGTAAGATGGAGGCAGGAGCAGGACTCACTGCTGGGTTTCGCACTGCCGGGAGCACACTGGAGCGCTGGGCATCGCCAGCACAGTGGTGCCAGCACCTGGGGCTGATAAACTGACTCCGCT
>NW_010546627.1:0-8436 GCF_000687285.1 Phaethon lepturus | reverse complement strand
ATCCCTCTGCAGAGCCTTCCTGCCCTCCAGTTGATCAACACTCCCACCCAACTTGGTGACAACTGCAAATTTACTGAGGGAGCACTCAATCCCCTCATCCAGGTCATAGATAAAGATACTGAACAAGACCAGCCCCAGAACCGAGCCCTGGGGAACACCGCTTGTAACTGGTTGCCAGCTGGATTTATCCCTGTTCATCATAATTCTGTGGGCCTGGCTGTCCAGCCATTTTTTTACCCAGCAAAGAGTACACCTGTCTAAGCCACGAACTGCCAGTTTCTCCAGGAGAATGCTGTTGGAGATGCTGTCAAAGGCTTTACTGAAGTCCAGGTAGACAACATCCACAGCCTTTCCCTCATCCACTAGGTGGGTCACCTGGTCACATAAGGAGATCAGGTTGGTCAACCAGGACCTGCCTTTCATGAACCTGTGCTGGCTGGGCCTGATCCCTTGGTTGTCCTGCACATACCCTGGGAGCGCCTTCCAGACAAACCTCTCCAGAACCTTCCCCAGTACTGAGGTCAGGCTGACAGGCCTGTAGTTCCCCGTAGCAGGTTGTTAACTGCTTCCTTCTGGATTAGGGGGAGTTTATTCTGCTCTCCATCCCTGTCTTCCAGCTCAGGGAATTGAGCTAACTGATCTGGCTATTAAAGACTGAGACAAAGGCAGCATTAAGTACCTCAGCCTTTTCCTCATCCTTGGTGACAATGTTCCCCCACCCCTCCAATAAAGGATGGAGATTTTCCTTGGTTGTCTTCTTGTTGTTAATATATTTGTAAAAGTATTTTTTGTTCTCCCTTATAACCATGGCCAGATTGAGCTCTAGCTGGGCTTTTGCCTTTCTAATTTTGTCTCTGCATGACCTAACAACATCCTTGTACTCTTTTTGAGTTGCCAGGTGGGGTCTCACCAGAGTGGAGAAGAGGGGCAGAATCACCTCCCTCAACCTGCTGGCCATGCTGGGGTGATCATTGTGGAATAGTAGCACAATATCCAAAGAAGTCCCCATAAACCATTTTATCTGCAGGCCTGTGAATAGTGAGGAGCACTGTGTAGGAGATTACCTTGGCCCTCCTGTCCCAGAGAGCTCCATTGTCCCCTGGCACCTGGGCAAGTGGGGGGGTCAGCATTGGAGCTGATGACCTGCTCACACCTTAACTACCTGTTAATGTTTAGGCCTGCATCAGAGCCACAGCTGGTGAAGCTGCTGGTTTCTCCCTCTAAGAAAACTCACCTTCAGTGTTGGCTAAGCTGTATTCTTCTTCAGCTACAATGCAAACATCTCCTTTTGATCCTCACTTACAATCAGTAAGACTATAGTCAGAGTTACCAACTAGCAACCAGCTCAGATGCAAACATCTCTGCAGAGGCACCTTTTTGTCTTTTGATTAGATGAGTCCACTCAAAATACTTCTTTTTGTCTCTGCACAATACCTATCACAAAGGGTTTGTTTAAACTCAAGTTCAGAAATTACTATAATACAAACACCCACAACACATGCAATGCTTAAGGTGTATGACCCATTACTTGTGTATGTAATAAGACTGAGCCTGGGAAAGTTTTCTCCTCACCTCCAAAGCTCTTGAGGTAATTAATCATATTTTTGCAATGCATCCTGGGTGGCAATTGCCTCTTCTCCCTGCCTCATGTTTATTACATGGCTCCTACTGGGAAGAGAGCCTTGGTCGGCATGCACAGCTATTTCCCACCAACAGGCTCTGCGGCACTGCAGCAAGGTAGCCCAGCTCTCACCCTTCTCTGATGCTTAACAACAGCACCTCGTTACCAGCAGCTGCTGTGCTAGAAGCCACCATGTCACAGAAACCAGCTCTGTTTTACCAGGAGAGGCATCAGAAGAAGAAAACTGCTCTCCAGCAGAGCATTTCCTGTGAAGGTGGGCCAGGAATTAATTTGGTTACATGTTTGGCACATACAAACTCCTACAGCAAGTATGAGATACAGAGCAGATCAGTACTGGCAGGGTGGGAAACTCGAGCACAGAAATTTTTAGAAATGAAAGCAGGGAAGGATTTGTCTTAATTTTGTTTCCCCTTGGGGATGTGTACAAATGTGCAGAAGGACACACACTCCCTCCATTACCACAAGCCCTCGGTTGGCACTGAACTAGAGCTGCCAACCTTCCCCTCTTAACCTCTCAGACTTAGTAGCATGTTAACCTGAGCTACTCAGCTTGTTTGATGAAGCTGACTCACTCAAAGTAGGCTCAGTATGTGGGTAGAGTGAGTTCACATATACTGCAAAATGCCACATAAATATATCCATGGAAAACAGAGTGTAAGTGGGAAGGCTGGGGTGTTGCTGAGAAACACAGCTCTCCAGTATCTCTCCTTTGATATCCTTGTGTCTGGGGCTGAAAAGCAAATCATACACCAAGACACTGGAGCTGGACTCTAACATCTATTTCAGTAAGCCTGGGCAGTTCCTGCTACTGCAACTGCAAAGCACCAAAAGTAATGCAGGAACAGCCTTGAAGGTCTAGAGTGGTGGCCAGAAACAATATAGTATAGGTTTAGAGCAACTCTCTTCCAGAAGACCTCCCTGCTTTGCCCATTGGACAGACAGGGGCTGAATCTATACACTCTTCAATAAGTCCTCCAGCAATCCACATATGGACAATACAGAATTAGAGACGGTAAGAAATAAGGACAAGGAACAGGCTCTGGAGATAATTTTTTTTTTTTTTCAATAGGCATACATAAATCCTATAGAGCTGCTGATCCACCTTGCTTTAGGGGAATGGCAAGAGGAAGGTTAAACAGACAACTTCTGGATTATATGTGTAGCACAGTAGTTGGCAATCTCACCTGCCACGTCACTATTCAGGCTAGATGTTTGTAATGACCCATTCTGCTCTTAATATAGGTGTTCAGTTCAAATAGTCCCATTTAAAGTGCATGTTTCATATCACTCATGCTGCAAGATTTTAGTTCAGCCAACGCAACTGCGGAATGGATCACTTTGTACACTACATATTATACAAGTGATTAGTGGTTTTTAAATGGAAAGGTTACTTTGCCCTGAAACTTGGCAAGAGTCGCATGGTTAGTCTTCACCTATTTTCTTAATGCTGGAGGAGGAGAAAGGTCTCTCTGTGATACAGTCATCAAGACAAGCTCTGATGCAGGCAGCTAGCACAGCATTGAATGTCCTTCCTGCAGCACTTCTGCAATAATAGCTGCTGTAATTGTTCAAATTGTAAAAAATCACAGGAAAACATGGTACTTTTCTCACGCACATGTAGCTACCTTCTATTCATCAAATGACATTATCACTTTGCCACTGTAGATGTGATTTATATATTACATGCCCTTGTGAACCTCAATAATGACAATCTCTCAGTCTCAAAAGAATTGAATTACAGAGCACAGGAGTGGGTTACATAGAGTCAGTCCAGCTACCGCCACAGCAGTCCATTTTAATCTGCTTGTTATCTTTCTCTTCAGGGGAAACTAGTTATTAAAATTTGGAGCAGCTGACATTTGTACTATCTCTTATAACAAGTGATGTTTTTCTGTTAGCTGCAAACCATGGCAAAGATGAACCTGGAAGAGTTAACACAGATTATATGCTCCAGCAAATGTTAACTTCTTTTTTCCATGCAACACATGGTCGCATTTTTGTTTCCTTATCTAAAAAGCACACAGGACACATCATCATGCCTCATCTTTATCTTCATGTTTGCAGTGTTGGACAGCACTGGAGTCCTAAATATGAATGAGAAACAAATATTTCTAGCCAAATATTGCCCTGGTTTAACAATAAGGGGTGAAGCAACACACATATTGACAGATATTTTAAGGAACAAGAATTTCACTCCTGCAAAGAGGAAGAGTCATTGCCAGCTGGTGTAAAACAGAGGCTGGCTTGACTAAGAAAAGTGATAGAATATAGATCAGATATCTGACCAAGCCTCATCCCAGCTAAGCATTACCTAAACTCATCATTTGACATGGTCCCCCACAACATCCTTCTCGTTAAATTGGAGACAGATGGATTTGATGGGTGGACACTTGGCTGGATGAGGAACTGGTTGGATGGTTGCACCCAGAGGGTAGTGGTCAATGGCTCAATGTCCAGATGGAAATCGATGATGACTAGTGTCCCTCAGGGGTCCATATTGGGACCAGTAGAGTTTAATATCTTCATCGATGACCTAGACAGTAGGACAGAGTGCACCCTCAGCAAGTTTGCAGACGACACTAAGCTGAGTGATGCGGTTGACACACTTGAGGGATGGGATGCCATCCAGAGGGACCTGGACAAGGTCAAGGTATGGGCCCATGTGAACCTCATGAGGTTCAGCAAGGCCAAGTGCAGGGTCCTGCAACTCAGCTGGGGCAATCCCCAGTATCAGTACAGGCTAGAGGATGAAGGGATCAAGAGTAGCCCTGCTGAGAAGGACTTAGGGGTACTGGTGGATGGAAAGCTGGACGTGAGCCAGCAATGCGCACTCGCAGGCCAGAAGGTCAATCGCATCCTGGGATGCATCCAAAGCAGCGTGGCCAGCAGGGTGAGGGAGGGGATTTTGCCCCTCTGCTCTGCTCTGCTGAGACCCCCCTGCAGTGCTGTGTCCAGCTCTGGAGCCCTCAGCACAGGACAGACATGGACCTGGTGGAGCAGGTCCAGAGGAGGCCACAAAAATGATCAGAGGGATGGAACAGCTCTGCTGTGAGGACAGGCTGAGAGAGTTGGGGTTGTTCAGCCTGGAGAAGAGAAGGCTCTGGGAAGACCTTCTTGCAGCCTGCCAGTACTTAAAGGGGGCTTCTAAGAAAGATGGGGACAGACTTTTTAGCAGGGCCTGCAGCAATAGGACAAGGAATAACGGTTTTAAACTAAAAGAGGGCAGATTTAGACTAGGAATAAGGAATAAATTATTTTAACAATGAGGGTGGTGAACCACTGGCCCAGGTTGCCCAGCGAGGTGGTAGATGCCCCATCCCTGGAAACATTCAAAGTCAGGTGGATGGGGCTCTGAGCAACCTGCTTTAGTTGAAGATGTCCCTGCTCATGGCAGGGGGATTGGACTAGATGGCCTTTAAATGTCCCTTCCAACCCAAACTGTTCTATGATTCTGTTATTCTATGATTTTGTGATTCTATGATTCTGTGATCTTTTTCCAGCAGAGATGCAGAATAAGCTTCCACAGGAATTAGCTTGCTTTGTCAATAACTGGGTTATGATGAGGCCCTACCTACTCCTACACTGTCGAACACTGACCTTCCTCTGCACAGATTCCTACACAATTTCCAACACTCAGCTCCTGCCTTTAGTGTTGTGAGCGATGTGTCATGCTCAGTTTATCCATTATCTCCTTCTCCATTAAGAATAAAGTTTTTTATATTGTAATCCACCAGCAACTGATCAAACAATCTTGGCTCAGCACTTTTTGGTTCAGCCTCCTCAATTTTCCAAGAAGGCAGAAAACAAGAGTATTTCTGTTAGGTTCATTGACTGGGAAAGTAGGTTACAGGGCTGCTCAGCAGTTTAGGTTTGCGGTATGGGAGCTGTGCCCCTGACTTATGTGCAATGGGGTCAAAGCCACAAGCACCTGTATGGATTTTCTGGGAAGAGTTGGGCATTTTAGAGTGTGACTCATGGAAATCAGCACAGCAAATGGGTAATAATACCCTGGACGTATTTAAAAATGTGTAGATGTGGCGCTTAGGGACATGGTTTAGTGACGGACTTGGCAGTGTTACGTTAATGGTTGGACTTGATGACCTTAAAGGTCTTTTCCAGCCTAAATGTTTCTATGATTCTATGAATAGAAATGGAGCAGCTCTCTCCAAGAGCGGGGTGGCACTTTTCCTGTACCATCAGCAGCAATCTCTGCTCAGGATTGTTTTGACTGAAACCTCTTCAGGATTCAGGTGCCTGAAAATCTTTTTCTCACAGTAGATATTGGAGGAACTGACACCCTTTTTATTCTAGAAAAGAAACACTTGGAGCGCTACATGTTTATCGGAACAACGGCCGGAAGTTGTGTAGCCCTCTGCACCCAAATAGGCATGCTAAACAGCAATGAGAGATCCAACTGTGTCTTCTCCAAATGGCCATGGATACTTAAATTGTTTGACATAAAGAGGAACAGTTTCATCTGGAAAAGTTGAAGACCCTTTCTCTTCTCCTAATCCTACAGAGGTGTTGAAGGCATTTTAAAGATAAGGGGGAAAATACTGCTCCGAATCACATTGGTAGAAGGAATATTAAAATACCTCATAACCCCAGCAGCTGCAGTAACCTTGAAGGTTTCAACAAAGTGGGACATGGGCAAAGAAAGTGGCCCTGGTTGTCTCTTAGGCGGATTGGTTGTGCGGGACTATACTTTTACTGTTTCTCTCCCTCTTGTTTCCTTTATCTGACACTTTCCAAGCACCCAGTTTGTGCAGTGCTATAAATGAGAACAAAGGAGATGATAGAAGGAAGTACAGATGTTTGTAGTGGGATGGTGAAGCAGAGCAGTGCCAAGATCCTCAGGCACTACATGGCTCCCCAGCTCTGGTGGTACTTTGTAATGGGTGGGAAAATGTCAGCATGGTGCACATTATCATGTCTCATTCAGAGAATGGTCCTTTATGAGGCAGCTTGCAGACAATGTCAATCTGGCTGGATAAGTAAGGGGCTTCATGTCATCTGCATGTTGCCCCTCAGTGTTACAGGTGGTTCATGGTGGTCCACAAAAACAAAAAAACTTTTTGTTTTCAGAAGGTGAAATAAAGGGAAACAATAAAGTAGGCCAGACCTTACCTGAAAATGAATATTCATATTTCAGAGACATATAATTGGTCTACATGGGAAATATATGCTCCAAGAAAAAAATCCGAATACAACATTATATGAGAGAACAGCTCCACTGGGCTAAAACATGCTTTTTTGTCTGTTTTGTGCAAGTCTGTGTTTAAAGTGTTAAGGGTTGCCAAATCTGGTAGCCCAATAGAGGTATGGCTATCACAGCTCCCTGTTCTCAGGTCCAATCAGTAGTGAAACTCAGCATGTATTTCCACTAGGCACACATACACACAATAGTTATATATATGCATATGCATATATGCATATGTGGTTGACCAGCTACACAGATCAACACGAAAAATACGGTACCCACACAAATTCCAACAGCATCGACAACCTCATCGTCTTGCCCTCTTCAGCTGACAAAGACAAAAGCCTGTTATGGGAAAATATGCATACATATAGGTATATATAAAGAGTCTGGATTCCCCAGTAACTGGCCTTAGAAACCCAGTCTACCCATTAACTGCCCCTGGAATCCTTGGTCTCCCAGTAGCCTCACCTTGAGGCAGACACATAGAATCACAGAATCACACAAACGTAGGGGTTGGAAGGGACCTCTGAAGATCATCTGGTCCAACCCCCCTGTCAAGGCAGGATCACCCAGGGCAGGTTGCACTGGAACACCTCCAGTCGGGTTTTGAAGGTCTCCAGGGAAGGAGAATCCACAACCGCTCTGGGCAGCCTGTTCCAGTGCTCCGTCACCCCCACAGTAAAGAGGTTTTTCCTCATGTTGAGGTGGAACTTCCTGTGCTGCAGTTTATGCCCATTGCCCTTGTCCTATCACTGGGCACTACTGAAAAGAGACTGGCTCCATCCTCCTGATAGCCACCCTTCAGATATTTATAGACCTTGATAAGGTCCCCTCCCAGCCTTCTCTTCTGCAAACTAAACAGCCCCAGGTCTCTCAGCCTTTCCTCATATGAGAGACATTCCAGTCCCTTAATCATCCTTGTAGCACTCCGTTGGACTCTCTCCAAAAGTTCCCTGTCTCTCTGGGCAGCCCAGAACTGGACACAATACTGCAGATGAGGCCTCACCAGTGCAGAGTAGAGGGGGAGGAGAACCTCTCTCGACCTGCTGGTCACACTCTTCTTAATGCACCCCAGGATACCATTGGCCCTCTTGGCCACCAGGGCACATTGCTGCCCCATGGATAACTTACTGTCTACCAGGACTCCAAGGTCCTTCTCCATGGAGTTGCTTTCCAGCGGGGCAACCCCTAACCTGTACTGGTGCCTGGGGTTGTTCCTCCCCAGATGCAGAACTCCACACTTGTCCTTGTTAAATTTCATGAGGTTCCCCTCCGCCCAGCTCTCCAGTCTGTCCAGATCCCATTGAATGGCAGCACAGCCTCCTGGTGTATCAGCCACTCCTCCCAGCTTTGTATCATAAGCAAACTTGCTGAGGGGTGGAACCAACCTGGACCCAGTACTGATCCCTGGGGAACCCCACTAGCTACAGGCCTCCAGTTGGACTCTGCACCACCAACCACAACCCTTTGAGCTCTGTTGCTTAGCCAGTTCTCGATCCATCTCACAGTCCACTCATCCAACCCATACTTCCTGAGATTCACTATGAGGATGTTATGGGAGACTGTCGTGGTTTAGCCCCAGCTGGCGACT
>NW_010546626.1:0-3646 GCF_000687285.1 Phaethon lepturus | reverse complement strand
GCTGTGGTGGGCACATGGCGTCAACCCACCACAGACTTTAGGACAGGAGAGGGTCTGGAAGAACTATTTACACTACTTACATTAATGAAATGTAATTATAGGGTTATATATATATCTAATGCATTCTTCGTGCTTTATGTCTTCAAATTGCTTTTAAAAATATTCTTCCTGACATCTCAGTGGTGTAGGTGAACTGTATTACCCACATGTGGCAAAAAGTGAAGCTTAATATGAGAATGAAGTGACTTGACTTGCACAGGTCTAACCTGCTCCCGTGTTTCAGCGTCCGAGCCCATGTGGTGCAATGTTGTTCAGTGCTGTGGGGACTATCAGTGTGGGGCAGCACTGGCTTCAGGCAGTTTGTTGCAAGGTGTGGACCTGTCCTACACTGCTGAGGCATTTTGAGAATGGTAACAATGATTTATTTATTCGCTGGTTCAGTTGCTCAGGTTTTGGTTATTTTAAATAAGATCAGACACCCTTGGATCTTTATGGGCACCTCTAGAGATTTGACAGCCATTTAAAGAAACGTCTCCTACACCAGACTTAAACACGTGCACTGTGGGTATTAACACTCCAGCTGTAACATTTGTGTACACGGTGATTATACATGTTCCTGCATTCACACACACATACACAGCCGTACAACCCCACCACGAAAATCATCAGATGAATCCTTGTGCCTGCCAGCACCCATTGAACTCTGAACCTTGGAGCAAGAAATCACTGCCTTAAGGCCAAGATGCTTCCAGAAGGGTGTTGGGCAGTAGCTCTCCCATTTGAGAGGCAGCATTTTCCAGCTCACTCCCCTTAGCCAAATTTGTTACAGGTTCCACAGTTCTCATTTGTCCCGTTTTTTTCCCAAAGCTCAGCTGGATGTAGTTGCTCAGTAAGACTCAGATTCTAAACCAGTATTTTTGGAAGAGCTAGACAATTCTATCTGCAATTGAACTAGATAGGAGCTATACTTAACTGTATAAAGTTATGATAATTACTCTGAAAAAAATCTGATCTCAGACATCCGAGATTGGACACCCAAAATTAGCAACATGTTTGACCTTAATCATTCTCTGACTCAGCTCCTCATCTGTGCAATGGGTTAATATCTTCTCTTCACCACGTAGAGATGCTGTGGAAAAGAAGTGATGAATATTTGAAGCACTTACATGTTGTAGTGACGAGCTCCATAGAAAATGGTGTGAGAAAATTGAGAACTCTGCCTTTAAAGCCAGTCGGGATTGTGTGCTGCAAATAAAGCCTCTCACACAACGGTGAGGACCAAACGAAATGCTGAAGAGGCCTCAATACGTGTGAGCACCTGGTGCAATGTCTGAGGTAGTTGAAAGTGTGTAGGATATGTAATGAGACTCTAGCACAATACATACACACAAGGGGCTGAATTACAGCTTGTGGACCTTGAGGCTTAAGTCTGACATTTCTCAACTTACTGTTGTGAGTGAACCTTAACCTTCTTTTCAGGTAAATTTTGTCTGTTATTGTTGAATACAGGTGAGATTTTCAAAAGCACTTGGCTCTGTTGCCAGTAAAGATAACAGGACTTTATGGATGACTTTAGTGGGAGCAGAGTTAGGTTAGTGTTCAGTACTTTCAAGTCACAAACCATAATTTATGTTGCAAATTGTCTGAAAAATGCACTGGGAAAAAAATGCAGTATTTAATGCTTGAACTCAGTGAAGCTCTTGTCATTCTAAAGGGCTGCCAGCTTTCTCTATTAACAACAGCCTTGTATGTGAGATGCTAAAATTAGGTACTGGCAGTGTTTATTGTTGTTTGCTAGTACATAACATGAGTATGCGCAATTTCTCGTATTAACCTTGAATGCAGAATTTCATTGACCTGATTCTGAACGTCAGAAACCTTGAGGTAACTTACAGAGGTTTTTATCTGGTGTGCACCGAATGGTATTTAAATGACCTAGAGTCAAGTTTTAGTATTATTCATATTACGGCAAGCATCAGAGATCAAAACCCTATAGCGTCAGGTTCTTATCAGACACAGCCACGAAGATCTGGCAGTTTAAGTTGACAAATGGAGTTTTCTTATTTGTATTTTATACACAGAGGAGGCAGAATCTGGTCTGCAGGGAGCTGAACTTGTTTTGTAGTCTCTTAAGAAGAGGAGAGACTTCCTCAAAGTCAGGCACAAAATCTTTAGCAGAGTGACTAGCAGAATTCAGAGCTGTAGGGTCAGAACTGTAATTTCAGCAGCATTAATTAATTTCTCTTCTCCTTTGCAGATACAGTCTTCCAGCTTACATGCTGAGATTTTTTTGTTTGTTTGTTTGTTTTTTACTCCACCCTTTTAAGGCTTTTCCTATCCATTTTACATATGCCGTGTGTTATGTTAGTAGCAAATTATTGTCTTCCTCTGCAAAAGAGAAATTTTTTCATCATAACTTTACTCATGGCATCTACCATGTCTCTTTCGGACTTTGGAAATCAGAGCGTGCTGCAGTCAATGATACAGTGCCTTCCTCCCACCCCCAGCATAATTTTCTACCATACCCTTGGTGCAGAATCACAGAATCTTTGGTTTGGAAAGGACCTTTAAAGGTCACGTAGTCCAGCCCCCCTGCAACGACCAGCGACATTATCAACTAGATCAGCTAGAATCCCTGATCCTGCACATTTTCTTAGCAGTAAAGAAGAAACTTTTTAACTGCTACAATTTATGGGACTTCATAGGGAAAACGTTATTTCCTTAGAAGTTGTAGAAACAAATAGAAGTATTTCTCACAGTGCGACTTCAAGTGAGTTAGCAATTGAATTGAAATACCTGACTTAACTCCAGGAAGCTGTCCACTTTCACAAACTAAGGGAGTGCTTTGGAAAACATCTGTCATCAATCTCTCCCATGGAAGCCCACTGATCTAGCACACTATCTTTTTCCATTGTTTCATGGGTTCCACCTACCGTGATGAGATGTGATATCAAATAGCAATAATAATTTTTCCGTAGCACAGATACGGCCAGGTACAAACTGAGATGCACGTCATGGAAGAACATCTCTTTACCATGCTGGACAGGGTCTATCATGCTGAATTCCGTTTCAGAGATGACCACATCTAGAGGTGGCTAGACTAGATGAAGATACTATCCTTCCTGGGAAATCATTGTCTAAATTTTTGTCTAATTTTTCTAATGCAATTGACTTTCCAACACGTATAATTCTCTCTTTGCCACCAAGTCTAACTCCTATTTTTAGGTTATCATGTATTCATTCATATTGCTCTGGTTATTATGATGGTCTCTGTTGCCAAAGAAATTAAGATCTAAGTGTAAAAGTGTAAAGTGAAGGATCATGTTGATGATGAGCACAAACAGTGGAACAGAAGGAAATAGGAAGACAATAGAAAGGCCACTTATTCCTAGAATTTGAAAAGGATTTGTGAGCGAAGTAAGGAGAGGGGTCAGCAAAACTGCTACCATGGACTTCCGGAGGGCAGACTTCAGCCTGTTCAGGTCACTGGTTGAGAGAGTCTCCCTTGGGAGACAGTCCTGAAGGACAAAGGGGTCCAGGAAAGCTGGACAGTCTTCAAGAAGGAAATCTTAAAGATGCAGGAGCAGATGGTCCCCATGTGCCTTAAGAAGAGCAGGCGGGGAAGGCAACCAGCCTGGCTGAACAG
>NW_010546625.1:0-2427 GCF_000687285.1 Phaethon lepturus | reverse complement strand
CTTGGCAAGCTCCTCCGCCAGCTCTCTCAGTACTCTTGGGTGGATCCCACCAGGCCCCATAGACTTGTGGGTGTCCAGGTGGCTTAACAGGTCCTTAACTGTTTCCTGCTCCATGAGGAGTTTGTTGTGCTCTCCATCCCTGTCTTCCAGCTCAGGGGGCTGAATACCCTGCAGATACCTAGTCTGGCTAAACGCCATGTAATGAAGGCCATATTGAATTTCTTGGGAGTTTCTGCTCAGAAATCTCCCTTAGCTGTATAAAAAATGATGGTGAGAGACCAGAGCACAGCCAGGACTTGAAGAAATGTGTGATACCTATCTGTGTAGGCTTCAGGAGAATGACAGCTCATGCCTAGTGGTAACTGTCTATATGCTCACAACTCTTCTCTTTCCCCAAATTGCCTCACAGAACTTTCTGAATGTCTCTCATAAAACCATGGACTTGTAGAAGTAAAACTTCCATATTCTCTATTTCAGAGAAGATTGAACACGGTGAAGTCTTGTTGCTTGTGTTATGCAGGAGGTCAGATAAGATGATCACAGTGGTCCCTGCAGGCCATGTAATATATGTAGTAGTACTGAAATGTAGAACATTTCTTTATTTTATGTTCTGCTGAGGCTGCAAAGTTCATAACAGAGGCAGTTCTGAGATAACAACCTTTTTTCTTTTTAATAAGCATAGTGTATTTCAGCTAAATTCATTATTTTGCCTTATGTTCCACTGCCTATGTTTTAGTTTCACAAAAAACTATTACATGTGTTGGCTTATTGATGTTTCTTCCTAAACCTATTTTTCTTACTTGCTCATTCAAACCTATGCTTCTCAGATATTGACCAGCATTAAAAGAAGTTGTTATGAACCATGCTGTATGGAGTTTCAATTATGCAAAACACTGATCTTCTTTGAAAGTTTTAAATTATTCTGAAAAGTCCATCTTTCTGTTTGGTATCCAGAAACACTCTAGAACTTTCCTGAGGGCCTTGTTATAAATATTATAGCAGATAAAGTCTAGTTCAGAGATTTTAGTTACATTATTGAGAGATATACCAGATACTAGGTATTTTAAACTGCCAGGAAATAAGTCAGTTTAAAGGTGCTTCATTTATTTATAGAAGGCCACATCATTACTCTGTTGAAATCAGTGTGATCATTTGTTTTTGTTGTTGTAGGCTTAATAGAAATAACTGGATAGAAAATATTTTTTGATTTTGTCAGAATTTTTTAAAAATTAAGAAGTAAATCATTATGGTAATATATTAAGAATGTCTTGTGTAAACCATTCCTATAAGCTATAAATGCATTTGTTAAACATCTGGTACAAAAGTAAGAGTCTGACTGGATTTGTTTGGATTTGAAGTGGAAATATATTTTGAAGTTTAGAGAGTTCTTGTAAGCAAAATGTTCTGAAGAAGACTACTATAGAATTACTGCTATATTGCCAAAGTCTGTCAAAACATATATTTTGGGAAAACTTTAGAAAATCTAGTCCTTCCTACCTCTACCCCTGACTTTTGAGATTAATTTGCCCTGGGGATTGCTATGAAAAATAATACACACAGGAAATGTCATCAACACCCAGGAAATTTGCCATAGAAGAGAGTTAGCGGAAAGCTCTGAAACACTATACAGAAGACAAAGAAGACAACAAATAGCCCTATAGAAATATGCTCTAGAACTCTAAATAAGCTGCTTCACACCTTGGCAAGGAATGAGCACTAGCTGTTTATTAAATTCCAGGGCTTTCCTACTTGCCCCTGGACAGTGACTGCTCATATGCTTTCTCTGGCAGTGAAACAGAAGTGTCCTCCATTTCTGCACTGGCCTATGTTGGCCTGGTAATGAGTCTTCTCGACCTTTGCAGAATAATGTAGCTTCCTCATGAGCAGTCAATATTAATCATCAAACACTGGCCACTTCCCTATGAGTAATAAATATGGTCAAAACCAGAAAGTGTAGTTGCTTTGAGACACAGCCAGTTGTCTCCTTAAGTGTTACCTCCTCGTAGTTTTACCACCACAGCCTCTTGCACTCCACGATGGCAGCGTACATAACCACAGTCTCTGCCTTGCTGTTTACAGTGACACCTAGTATTCTCCATTTTAGCTGGATACTGTCCTCCTCTTCGAATTTTAACATTTCTCATTTTATTAGTCACTGCTTTTTGCTTGCTTGTTTGTGTTTTTTGGGGTTGGAAAGAGAGAGGACTCTGTTTCCTGCAAACAGTTGTTTTTTTTTTCCCCTTGCTTATGCCATTACCTTGAAGATATGTCAGCTTAGGACTTTAGCAAACACATTCTTTCTAGGTGATATGTTGCTGGGTTTCTTATGAACAATTCCTTGATAGTCTGCCTTTTCGTATTAATATTGAAACATATTTTGCCCCAGTCTTTCCATTCATTTCTCCACTTTCCTTCCCCCCTTCCCCC
>NW_010546624.1:0-1021 GCF_000687285.1 Phaethon lepturus | reverse complement strand
GAGTCGCCATCACTGGAAGAGTTCAAAAAACGTGCAGACATGGAACTTCAGGACATGGTTTAGGGGGCATGGTGGTTTTGGTTGACGATTGGCCTTGATGATCTTAAAGATGTTTTCCAACTTTAATGATTCTGTGAAAAAAAAGAAGTTTCTCTTTTACTTATGGTATAAGCAAAAATTTAGTTCCCATCCATCTCACTTTCCTTTTTTGTTAGAAACTTTTCTGCAGATGCTCTCTCCAGTTAAAAACAACAGGCTTAATTGTCGTGTTGCACACTCAGCTTTTAAAGCCAACAGTTCATTGTATCAAGGCAGAATATATAGTTTTATGACCACTATTAAGTAAATCACTTAAGAAATCATCCAGTTTGAATAGGTTTTTCACAATTATGATAAATTATAGAAGTGACTTGTTGGCATATTAGTTACAGACGCATGTGTACTGGTCTGCTGGCCAAGACACTTCAAGATCAAAGGAGAAGCTGAAAGCAGACGAGTATTTATTATCTTGATGAACACGGCATTCAAGAAGTTGTCACCACGGCTGCGGGCTGTACAAGTACAGAATAAACTGATACTGTCCTCAAAAGCTCAGAGCTGAAGCACAGGCCATGAAACAGATCCAGGCAGGCGGTACAAGTCAGGGATGAATGAAGACATCAACACCTCACTTTTTAATTTCAGTGTATTAAAAAAGGTATACTTAAATCTCTATCACTTCATCATGCTGCCTCTGTCATCATGTAACCATTATGTAAGGCAGTATAATTAAAAATAAACTTTCACTCCCCAGCAGCAGTTATGCAATAACTTTTAATTAACTGAGATCCTTCGTGTTTAAGAGAACATTTAAGGAGTTTAAGTTATAAGTCAATGCCTTTCCTCATAGCTTCATATTTAAATCCTCCAACAGAAACTATCTGCATCTTTCTTCTCATCTCTCTGGTACAAAGATGGTTTGTCAGGTTTTATTTGGCTTTATCTGCTTGTAAGATGCTGTCTTGGGGTCCTAAAAATGCAG
>NW_010546623.1:0-876 GCF_000687285.1 Phaethon lepturus | reverse complement strand
TGTGGCGAGCTGGGTGTTGGTCTCTTCTCCCTACCTCTGCTAGGTAACTAGCAATAGGATGAGAGGAAATGGCCTCAAGTTGCGCCAGGGGAAGTTTAGATTGGATATTAGGAAAAATTTCTTCACCAAGAGAGTGGTCAGGCATTGGCACAGGCTGCCCAGGGAGGTGGTGGAGTCGCCATCTCTAGAAGTATTCAAAAAACGTGTGGATGTGGCGCTTGGGTTAACGTTTGGACTTGATGATCCCGAAGGTCCCTTCCAACCTTAATGATTCTGTGAATTCACATAGGAAGAGCACCAGACCCTTCCAAAGACGGGCTCTGCTGGGTCAGATGAAGAGCTTGCTTACCCCAATGTTCTGAGAACTGCAAGCAAGAGGTGCTTAGGGAAGAGTGTCGGAGCAAAGTGGCTTTAGCTGGTCCCTACCCATTCCTCGCAGCCCGATGCCAAGCACCTTCCCAGGTCAGAGTTCATTTACACCTGACTGTAGAAAAATATCATTACAATGTAAGAATAGAAAAAGGAAACAGTCATCTGGGAAGACTGGAGCCACACAAGCTCTAGAAATGGCTGTATGCCACCAGGCTCAATGTGCCGATATGCCTGTGAAATTGCGATTGCTTTATGCCAGCCCTGGCCTCTGCCTGCCCAGGGCTGGTGCAGACCCTGAGGCCCCAGGGACCAGCCGGGTGCCACCGCACAGAGGGGTGAGTGGTGCGTCCCGCGGCGGAAAGCGGGCAGGGCACTGACAGTGGGGCACCAGCGGCCACCTCCCAGCGCCAATGTGGAAGAGGGCAGCGGAGGTGGACATCCCTGTGGGCAGCGCCCTGGGGAGCTCTGCTCACGGGGGGTGCAGAGACCAGCATGTTGGGGGTC
>NW_010546622.1:0-7143 GCF_000687285.1 Phaethon lepturus | reverse complement strand
AGCTCTCCACCCCCGGGAGACACGGCACTCCTCGCCCTGGCAACGGGCAGGGGAATTCACCTGCCCGGGAAGCGATTGAACACCGCTGACGGACAAACAGGCAGCCATTGGAGTGAATAAGCCATAACAAGGCATGAGCCCAGCCAGCGCAAGCGGGCAGCTGTCTATGGATTCCGGGGGGGGCACAGTCCATTGCTCCCGCTCACCTCCAGGGGACCTGGCAAGGCACCTCGAGTGGTGGCTAACTGCCACGGCAAACCCACCTCCCCCAGCAGGCAGAGCACCTCAAAGCCTCTCGGTCACGTAGGCAAGGCTGCGTTTTGCTTCCCCAAAGCTCAGGGACAGGTTGGCTCACGTTACCCGTGGTGGTGGGAGCAGTGGTAAGGAGGGGCGAGCCGGTGAGCACAGGGGACAAAACCGTTGTGGGGTGTCACCCACGGCACGAACAGGGGCTGGTGGAGGCGTTGTCTGTATTCATGGGGGTAACGGGCACAGAGGGCTGAGCTGAGGAACACAGATCTCCATCCTCTCCCCATCCCCCTCCTGAGACATCGCTCCCTTACCTCCCAAAAAACCTTTCCTTCTCCCTCCAGGAGTCACTCCCCGGTGCCTGCCTGGCTTCGTGCAGCCTGTCTTTTGTCTTCGTGAGGGCAGAGAGCTGGGCTAGCAAACGGGGGGCAGAAGACAGCCTCTGGAGCTCAGATGGTAGGGCTGGGGCTACCTCATGTGTCTCGTCTCCTTGGCCAGAGACGGTCCCACTGGCACCGAGCCCTGCAGCCACGGCCTCTCCCGGCACTGTCCGGTGCCCCACAGGGGCGTGGGGCAGGCTGCAGAGGAGCAGCAGCCCTGTAAAGCCGCACAGTTTAAGCGGACAGGAGCTGCAACCTGCCTGCCCGAGGCCTCCTGCCGCACAGTTAATAGGCTCCCCTCTCCCTGCAGCAAAAGTGACAGGACGTTTGGTGTCCTCTTGCGGAGCGTGCTCCCTCGCTCCCGTCACAGCAGCCGAGAGTGAGCCCTTCAGGGACTGGAAATTATAAGTGGCATTTCAAAGTGTGCAGCTCAAAAAAAAAAAAAAAAAAAAAAAAAGCGCTGAAGAGCAAGTGTTTCTGGGGCAAAGGATGTTCCATTAAGTGACAGGCAATTATTTTCGCAAATGTTAACGAATAAATGGACTTCCTCTTCATTACAAAGCTACTTCACAGTCGTCAGCAAATAGCTCCAATGACAATTAGTGAATTTCTAAATGGATTGAGCAATTGGCTTGTACACAGATAACAATGCAATGAGGCAAGGCGATAGCCAAGCCTCACTTCTCACCTTACCTCCTGGGGGGATTTTTTCTGCGTGCCGGATGGGTGAGGCATTCAGCTAACCATTACTTTCTTCTCAGCCCTTTCTCAGGGGGAATGGCTCTTGAATAAAATCCAGCAGTTTAATTTCGGTTTGATATGAACGGGCTTCAAATGTATTTAATGTTCAAAGGCAAGCTGTTCAGCTCAGAGCCTGCTCCGGAGGAACAGCGTGGCGGGGAGCAGGCACAGGCAGCCGGGAGAAGACGGACCCCCGGGAAGCTGCAGGAGTGCTACCACAGCTCTTTTCTTCCCTCTGCAGGCCACACTGATTTTCACTCCTGGACTGTCCCATAAACCTGAGACAAGCCCATCACTTCAAGTCTCCCTGGCTTTTGTTTGTTTGTTTAACCCTGGGGTGAGTCAGGGATGCCTGTGCTGACGGCAGTGGTACAAACACCGTGCAGAAGAGCCAGGGAAGGGGCTGGTTTTGGTGGGAACCTCAGTGCCTTGGCAGGCTGCTTCGTGCACCCATCACACCGGGGGAAAATGCACAGCTCTGTGCGCTGGAGACCACTCCTGTCCGCTCCGGGGGCGGAGGAGAGCCCTGTGGAAGGTGCATTTGCTCAATCCCAGCCATACAGTGCTGCTGCCGAGGCAGGTGGGCTCACATGGGACGCACTTTGTTTGGGCTTTCCTCTCAGCAGGGAGCTGCAAGCATAGACTTCTCCCAGCAAGTGGCACTGACCATCGCTTACACCCTCCTCACTTTATCCCAAAGATCACCTGTAGCTCCTGCCTGAGCACTGTGGACCCATGACCCTGTCATCTGTGAGTAGATTAAGGATAGCCTTGACATACAGGGCAGTTTTAAGCTAGCACATAGTTCTTGCTGCACTTAAGTGGGACAGTTAAGTGAGTTAAGCTAGAGGAGATGTCTTGGGCTTAGCATGGAGTTACCAACCAGTCAGTCTAGGCTGAAGTGAACATACTGAGAGTGAAGTCTCATCCCATCTGCCTTTATCCAGATGGCTCATCTGCCACCCCGAACAAGGGTCTGCACCTCCCACTTCAGCTGAGCTGCAACGACTCCTCTGGTTGCCCCTTCCATCCTCATGTACCCCACTGGGAAACTTCTGTGACTGCCAGGAAACTAAGGTGAGAAGCCACAGGAGTTTCAAGTTGTACTTCCAGTCATGGCTGCCTAGAAAAATCGTTCTAGGACTGAGTAGACTTAGGTTGGATAAAATATGTCACATTTACTGAGTGACTTTTCTGACTAAGAGCCAGACTTTGAAAGATATTAGCAAGGGTAAAACATTAAGTGACAGAACAAGGACATTTTAGATGAAGGATGTTGTTCTCCCTTTAATTTACTCCCTTGTACAGCCTTGCAAAGATCTCAGCAGAGCAAGTGTCCTTATTGATGGATACGCTATCCTTGTTAAGATGGGGCAATATACTTATTTACAGCTTTCATCATTGTCACAAAAGCACAAAGCAAACAGATATAATTGATGAAGATTTAGCTATTACATAACATCTTTGTCAACTCCATGCAGAAGTCTGGGTAAAAGTCTTGGAAATAAATCTTTTTATAAGAGCATTTTTAATGAATTTAAGACACGAAGAGATCTACTTGTAGTTTGTATTAGGACTCTGGATATTGCTTTTCTGGAGAGATGGCTCAGATTCAGAGTACAAATGAAATGATGGTCTGAGAAACACCAAGGAAGTGAAAGCCACATAAGCCCTATGATCTGAGCTGTGAATTAACGTGTTCACGGTGATGGTCCACAATGAGGCTGTCGTGAGCTGTGACCATTAGCTAAGACCAGCAAGATAAAGATTCAGTAATAATGATCAATGAGCAAAAGAGACAGAGGCGTAGCATGTAAGAACAAGTCCACCTCTTTTATATCCTCTCGGAGTGCCTCTGAATATGACAGCCAGCCAGGGGGAGGGCAGGAGGAGGCCACTCGTGCTGCCTGGGACAGCAATGCTCCACAGCAATGCAGGTAAGGCAATGCTTCACAACCCCTGCAAAGGGCACATTTGCTAGGTACTACAGGAACAACCGGTTCCCTTTGATGTTCTCCTGCAATCTATTGTCTGAGGATCATGAGGAACTTAGACCAAGACTGGGAAAATGTTGTGGTACACGATCACCTAGAAAGCTCCTGTGGGGCAGGGAATAAGATACCTATCTTTGTTTCTTGGTATGACCTTGCACAATCCTTTTACAGATCACACAGTGAGGAAGAAAACAGTATTTGCTGAATGATTTTGATATGTGCTCTGTAAAAAAAAAAAAAAAAACAAACAAACACAAACCCACAAAAAACCCAGAAAACACCACACAAAAAAAAGGACTTGCTACACCCAACTGAAAAGTGACCCAAGGAGTTTAAATTTTTCCTGTATGGCCCATTTCAAGAGAAAAATGCCCCATGACAAAACCACAGATATCAACAGCCTTGATGTTCTGGAACTGTGGATTCAGCAAGTGTTGGCAGCTTGGTGAATATTTAGAAAATCATTCTTCTTCATGTCAGGAAAAAGTGACAAGGAATAATTCGATCCTTCACTTCAGAGTTAGGAGGAAGGATAAGGACATTCTGCCTTGTGACAGATTAGTCAATGTTTGGGGGTTTGGCAGTTGTTCTTACCAGGAGGTGAAGCCTGGTACAAACCTGCTTGTTTAGAAATATTGAAGTCCAATAGAAGGAATCAAGGAAAGGTTTATTCCCAGCTGGCACTTTGTCCTAGAGCTCTGCAGGGCTTTTATTAAAGTTACAAAGTCTTCCCTGTGATCTTCTGTGCTCCTTCTTTCTCTTCCTTATATGCAGCTCCCTCACACAGTGTCTGTTCCCCATGTCTGTATCGGCACCGCAGGAAAACATCTCTGCCAGCATGATTTGGTGGCTGACCCTCCCTCGAACACAGTCTTGAGAGTCTGGGGCAGCAGCTCGTCTTGTTCCAATGAGCAGGCTATGAACATGCCTAATTTCTTTTCACATCCAGGCTCAATGGAAGACAATTATATTTCATTGTCACTTCCCTGTAATCACTGTATTACAGACTCTCATGGAACTGGAAATGAAACCCCCATCTTTTGAGTCAAGCCCTATAGCTGCAAGACCCTCTTTTTAGCTTCAGCAAGAGCTTTCTACAAAGTCCGTCAATCCATTTGTGGTTGGAACACTTTTCAAAGCAAACAGGACAGATAAGATACAACTTTTTTTTTTTTCCTGTGGAAAGGAGAATTTTTGAAGGATGCTACATTTCCTTTGACTAGTCGATAAAATAGATGTTGAAAAGCTCTAAGGATGAAGGACATATATGAAGTGAGTATAGTCTTCACAGTTACTATCCCTAAGTAAAAGAACCAGAAAGGAAGGCTGAGCCAAAATGGTTGCTGAAAGAATGAAGGGGTGGGGAGGAAGGGAGGAAGAAAAAAAAATTAAAAAAAAAAATCAAACTTAATGGTTTGTTACAGTTTGTAGGGACTGAGGAAACAAAGTCTGGAACTGAAGGAGTTGTCAGGCAGTGAGATAGGGTTACACTTCCTCCACACAGAGCCTGCAGTGTTGGCTTGATTAGGCGAAAGAACTTGGGATCGCTACAGAGAAAGCCGCCTTGCTCCCTGTCAACTTGCAAAAGCTAATCAGCATCCCAAAATGACAGCTCCCTCCAGGGCTAGGATTTCTTAAAACAAAACTGAAATAAAAATAAGAAGTCTCTTTGGTCCAGTTTCAAACCTAGCCGCACTACAAAAAACATTAGAATGAGATAGAAAGACTATGACATTCTCCAGCAACACCCCCATTGCTAATCTTCACAGCGATAACAATAATAATAACTTCTATGACTCCTATACCTTAGTCAAGCAGCTTGTATCCTGAGGAATACATCAGACTTGATAAACTACTGCCATCAACTTGCACAGTGTGATGAGACTTAGTGTGGGAGGACGCTGCTGTTTCGCGATGCCCTGGAGAAGCTGAGGACAAAACGTGATAAAGAGCCCCATGCAGAGCTGGATTTCCAGGGGAGGGTTTTGAGTACATGGAAAGGGAATCATCTAGTTTGGGACACTGGCCAGGACACACAAAATAATGCCCTAATTCTTGGCCAAAGCATAAGTGGAGTTTCATTACTGCCAACTCCAAGCCTTAAAAATTCGAGTTAGGGGCCAAAATGGAATGATATTGGCTTAGATATCATGAGGAATTTTTTCTTTTTTAGCAGTGAAGCTTTTTTGTTCCTTCTGGTTTCTGTTCCCAGAGGGTACATTTTTATACTTTTCTCCACCACAAGGAGTTCTAGAAGCGAGTCTCGTATTTGCATGAAATTTGGGATACTTACTGCAGTCCCTTGATTTCAGAACCTGTGACTTTAGGGAAAACAATAAACCTCACCAGTTCCACAGGAGAATTCCCAGTGCTGGTGCTCAGTTGAGGTCCCACTCTTATACTTCCCCACTCTCCTAGCACAACCTCTGCTCTTCAGTATACAGCCTTCCAAGCTGCAGCTCCAAGGGCAGGTCTCAGAGGATCCTGAGAAACAAGCTCTTCTTCAAGAAATTAAACTGATGAAACCTGCTTTCCTTTGGATGTACATCCTAGGACAGGAGGCTCTGCTGTTAGATGAAGGTGCGAGGTCTCACACATCCATTCTGGTGGTCAAAGTACACTGCTGTTGTGGATTCTCTCTTGGCTAATGAGGGTTAAAGCTCACACTTTAATTTTTCTTTTGCTGGTGGGACTGATAGGGTCTTTCTCCTCTGCTCCATCATTTATTTTCATGAACTTTGTAAGGACTTCATCTATTCAAGACTATTAGTCCTCCACCACATTTAGTTGGTGTTAACCAAGGCATCCACTAGAATGTGATGCTCTCAAGGACCAATGCCATCTCCTCCCTGTGATCACCCCAGGAAAACCCCCTTCCAAATCTGGGGAAATAAATTCCTCAGATCACTTCTGGTGGTGTCTGTGGCTTTTCGCCTCCCATCTACAAGGGTCAGGCAGGCAGGGAAGGCAGGAACGGCATCACGGAGTCTGGCACTGTCTGGGACATTTGCACACCTATTAGCTTTATACTATAACCCAAAGCAGAAGGTGTGATGTGTTGGGTTGTATGCAGAGGGGACGGATGCCTGCTGGCAGATCACACAACAGGCCATGCCTGGCCACTGTGTTACGTGACATACCTGACAAGGTCCGAGATAAAAGAGGCAGCTGCGGTGTGGGGCTGCGGGCAGGGAGAGGCTGTTTCCAGCCCAGCCGGAGGGGCAAACAGCACCATCAGCTTACTGTTCACGCTGCGAGGGACAGCCAGTATTCACGCGATAGACCTGGGACCCATCTGACTCAAATCTTCTTTGGCATGCATGCAGTAGAACAGCTCTGAAGTTGCACAGTTCAGTTAAAAACAAACAAAAAAGCCCCCTCAAACCCAAAAGCCCACTAGTCAAAGACCCAAGCTCTCAATAACCACTTCGCTTTTTGCCAACTTGCTTTTCTGTGCCTAAGTGACCAGAAAGCAGCAAAAACATATTTTAACAGATTGTTTCTCACCTCTTCCCCCCCTTCCCCAAGGTGGGCTTCATATCTCTCCAGAAAAAAAAAATTAGTCTCCAATAAATCATCAAGTTCACTGCAGCGCTTAAACCCGCTTTGTCCTTCAGTGCTCTGCTACACCGCGATTGATTCTCCCACGCACACCTTGAAATAAGGTTCCTTTCCTCCAGGTAGTTCTTTGCCATCCCTCACGCACCGCCGTGCCCCCCCGGAGGGGGAAGCGAGCAGGTCCCCGGCAGGACCCCGCCGCCCGGGCCCTGCGCCAGCCG
>NW_010546621.1:0-25856 GCF_000687285.1 Phaethon lepturus | reverse complement strand
ACCTTAGTGATTCTGTGATTCTGTGAAAGTGCATGATTTCTGAGCCTGCATGGCATAAGCATTGTTTCTCTGGGTGGCTCTGCTCAAGCCCCTGCGTGCTTCCCTCTCCCACAGTCTGTCTTTTCCTTACCCTACTTTCAAAAGTTGTTCAATCTCACAAATGAACAGGCAGTTTCTCTTCTTCCCCATACCTCATGCTACCTATGTGCTTTCCTACTGTACATCTTGCCTCTGGGGTCCTTCTTCTGCCCCTTCTCTCCTCCCTTCAGGAGAGGCAAGACTGATGGTGGGGGAAAAGGCCCCAGTAACGCCTTGAGGAGCAAAAGATGACAGACAATTCTGAGTGAACAAATCTAATTCCTTCAGGAACATTACAAAACTGACCATTTTCAGACTACACCAAGAGACAAGCAATAAAGAAGCCTTAAGACAACATGCACATTACAAGCCATCACAGCAAAGTAACAGCAACAAGATAAGGCCAGAAAAGACTGATGCCATCCCCTTAGGAATCTAGGAAATAAATATCTTCTAGGTCAATACGCTCCTCCACCTTTCCCTGAGGAGTCTAGGATACAAAATGAAATGTTTTCAGGACTAGGAGAGGCTGCATATTGTCTTATTACAGCAGAACAAGTCAATAACATGAACTTAAATGAGTAGTGTCAACTTGCCTTTAACAGGTCAGATAGATAAAATCAAAGAGGTTCCTCACTTTTACCCAAGACCAAACAAATCAAATAGTGGGCTCTTAGCCCTTGTTTAAATCCAAAGGAATCAATCAGAACAGGTTTCCAGCCTTTTCTGGGTTGCAGATGCCTCTAAAAGTTTCCCATGGCTCTGTATATCAATGTAAGATGCCTGACAAGAGCACTGCTTCTCTTAGTTACCTGCCAAAGACATACAGAAGTTACCCTTGGACCATGGACTCTCATCACGGACAGGTCTCACCCCTGTCCAAGTCCAGAGAAATACAACAGAGGAGTCTCTAATCCAGGATTCTTCTCCAACCTTTTGTAACAGATGTAGCTGGCAGAAAGTTTCCCTTTTCCAGGGTCGTAGGCAGTGCTGGAGCAGGGCTTGGAGGGCTGATGTGATGATGGGCAAGGTTCATCCTCCCTGGTGGTGTGCTGTCGGTCAGTTCCCTCTGCCCTGGATGACAGAGATGCCTGCACCCCATCAGAAAAAAGCCTCTGGCTAGGGAGGGCTGATTCAATTCTTCATCTTAAAGTGAATACCCTCTTGCTTTTTTAGTGTCTTCTTGCCCTGGTCAGCCACTGCTGCTAGCCACAACCCTTAAGCTTCTACACCATGGCACCTGAACAAGTGGCTAAACTCCAAGGGTGCTTTCTGCACAAAGACCCTCAAGAGGTGAACTAACATGCCGGTCTCCCGTAACTGAAGGTGCTCCCCCATTCACCAGGCGGGGCGACAGAATTCCCTTCTTAGGAGAAGACTGTTCTGCACAATTGGGCGATTTTGAGCCCTGAAGGGTGGTCAGTGCAGGGGCATATGGGAGGGAGGAGGAGGCTGAAAAGCCAGGTTTCCCCAGTGAGGGAATCAGTTGGCTCAGGTTGGGTGAGATAAAATTGCAGACATGTAAAACCATCAGTCATTATGGACCAAAGATGGAGTTTGATGCAATCAGAGATGTCTTAATTGAAGATGTGGACTGGAACTGTGACCTCCCCCAAGTGCAGCTCTGCATGCCAGGCACAGCAACAGGAGCATTTCCCAAGAACCAAGAGGGCTTCGAGCTTCGAGCATTGAAGCAGGTCTTGTCACAGCCTCTGAGTGCCCAGCCATGGATCCCTGTGTCACAGATAGAAAAACATCCAGTGCTTATTCTTCTGTTTGGAAGGAAATAAATGGTTTCGTTTCTCTTAGGGAGATCTGCCACTGTAAATGGGGTATTACCGTGTTACTCCTAAACCATAGGTGTGACAGAGGAAAAAGGAGTGACCTTCTTGGTGATTCTCAGAAGAGACACGTCACAGTGGGAAGGATGGGTTGTCCAAGCAGGAGCAATTCATAAACAGTGGAGTTGTTTTTAAATATCCATTAGTGATCTACCTTCTTTCTCACTCAATTGTACTATACACTATAATGCACAGATTATTTTTCCCCACAGTATTAGAGGGTGGATTTAAAGCACTAGGGCTTCTCTTCAAAGCAAAGGAATACATTTGGACAATGTGATACATGTTATAAAAAAGATTAAATCAAAACAGAATAGTACATTTTATTTTAAAGTGTATAAATTGGAGAAATCTTATTCTAGGGGGTAATTTTATTTGACTTTTTGTCTCATACAGAATGAATATATTTTGGAAATGTCTGCAATTCCAACAAAACACAGACATCCCAGAGTAAGGCCCTCTGGTCTCAGAGCGGCTGTGGTCTCTGCTCACCATGAGATGGGAGTAGAGAGTCCCTGACACAGCACCAATCTGGGAGGCTTATGTGCTGAATGATTAAATGTAAACAATAGTTTTTCTAAATCCCGTTCTAATCTCCCTCTGATGAACACGAGCAATAAAAACTCTAGCTCGCCCTATCCAGACTTACAGATATTATCTTGATGTTGAGAAGAGAAGGTGCCCTAGGAATGAGCTTGCCCCTGTGTACTTTAAGCAATTTCCCATTAAACCCGTTCAGCTGACAAGTGCAGAGTGGTAAGTCTAATACTAACGACACTCAAATCAAACCTTTATTGTTGTAAACACCAGCTCTTTTGAATGAACACTTTGTCAGTGTTTTTCTCCTGGAAAGATCTTTGCTTTTTTATTTTAAAATCCTTGCTTAAATCAAAAGACAAATACATCTAGGATTTTTAGATGGCAGCAGCCCCCACTACAGGTCCCACTACACTAAAAAGCAACAGACAACAACAACAGGGATGATAGTTCTATTAGCAGGTCAGTGAAATTACTGAGGTTTCCTTGTGAGAAGGAATACAAACCCAGTAATAGAGTCAGTTATTTCTTGGAAGTAAGATTGTCAAAAAAATATTAGCTGAAACAGAAACTGCTGCAGGAGTGATGGTCTCCTTCACAAGCTAGTTGAAGTGACTGAGCTAGCTGAGCTGCATATACCTGGATGCAAGAAGAGCAAAAAGTCTGAGGTTCTAGATTTTGCTGGTTTGAAATCCTTCAGACCAGTGATTTCCAATGTCTCTCAAGCTATGGATCACTGACAACACCCAACATTTCTCAGGGAGGTTCAAGATATTGACAGGAGTCTGCTGAACTTGAAAACTGAACTTCAGTTGTAGACCATTTTCTATGGCCTTCTGCCTGTCACCCTGCGGCCACCCTCCTGAGCTCTTGGTATCCATTACAAATGTGGCAGAGGAGAGAGAACTGTGGGTTTTCTGTCAAGCTAGCCAAGATGACATCTGTCTCTGTATGGGCTCACAAATGAACAAAGCACGATGCTAAACAATAAAAAGGCATTCTCACAGATGTATCAAAGGGTAATATATGCTGGCTGAGACTGAAGTCCTGATAAGCTGAAGTAACCTTTTCTGAAAAATTTCTTGGGCTTGTTAATTCACACACATCTAAGACTCATCTCAGCAAGAGTAGCAGAACATTTCATTAGTTTAAAAAAAAGAGCTTAATTACAAAAAACCCGATATGGATCTATATTTGCCCCAGCGAGTACATGAGGAAAATGATGGGCACTTTTAAAAGCTATGAAGAGGAAAACGGGCTTGCAGGATTTTCCTGTTAGTCACGTGTCTGTTTTTACCAATCCCATGATGTTTCCAGGTGTTTGGCTGCGTCGTTTTCTTGGCTATTACAGATGCCAAACACATGTCAAGGAACCTGATCACGCTTCTTTAAGGAATTTTTCCTGCAGAGCCACAGCCGCAGCTCCTCATGCCCTGCTGCTGCTGCTCTTTATTACCCGTGACTCATGTCATGAGGGGCTAATTGTACAAACGCAGCCAGTGTGTTGTGCAGCGCATGTGGATCCGGCTCAACTCCCCTTTGTTCTGTGCTCGCTGCCAGGGCTGTTCTCCCATCCCTTGGGTGGTCAGCGCTGCACACAAATACCTTGCTTTTTGCCACAAACTCTACAGCTGAACTGCTACATATGAGTACCGAAACCTCAGCTCCCTACAAGTCAATGCGGGTTTTGTTACTCCTTTCAGTGGGGTCAGGGGTTTGTGCACTGCTGGATGCTTGTTCCCTGTTGGGCAATAGTAGGTTTGTAAATGCTGCTGTAATTTTCTGCTAGTATCAGTCTTAATTTCTCTATATCAGAGACCTGCCTGTCACTGAGACTTCAGAGCATTTGAGAGAACAGGAATGGATTTTTACCAGCAGCAGAGCACCTGAGGGTCTTGGGAGAGGAAACACAGACGGAGGGAACGGGAACAGACTTGATGGTCTGTACTTAATGGATAATGTGCCTGGTGGCTTTTAACAGAGTCCGTGCAGTCACAGACAGTCACTGGAGTAAGTTATTTTTTTAAAAAGCACCATTTATTTTCTGTAAAGCTACAAAGGGTTGCTGTAGGCCTCTGGGTCCCTGTTTCCCAGTGACAGTAGTGATGCTGTCCAATAAAAGTGGGCAAGTAGAGCACTTACGAGAAATTTTATGTCCCTTTTGAATGAATACTTACATGCCCATATTAAAGTCTTGTTACTTTCAAGTCAAGCATATGCTTTATATATATAAAACTGTGGCATCCTGATGCAGATATCGTCCCTGTCTCCAGGGGGATGCCCAATGCCCAGGGAGGGGGCTGCCTTGCTGTCCCCTCATCCTGCCAAGCTCCTTGGCTGGGTGGTGGGACAGCCCTGGCTGCAAGGTCCTGCCCTGTTGCCCTGGGAAATCCCCATGGTCCCAGCCCCACAGGGAGCTGCAGGCCCTACAGTGCCCTGCCATGTACAGGGTACGAGAAACAAAACCCTCCTGAAAATCGTCTCTCCACCATTGACCCATGTCCAGCATGTCCACACCAGCTTTTTAGCCGCTGAGGTATGACGAAGCCCACGTGTAGCTCAGTGAGGCCAAGCAAAGCACACTGAAAGGAGGGGAGGACCCATTGCTCCGAAATGGCCAGTGTACGGTACAAAACATCACATTCCTGGCACTGCTTCTCACTCCTGAAGGGTGACTAGATCTTCAATGGATCAAAGCGAGAAACAAGCATGGGGAAAAAGTCGCTCAGGACTTTGGTTGGAGGCACCTCCCATCTGAGGCAGGAGGTGGCATGTGTCCTTCCATTGGTGTTGTCCAAGCCCACCCATGCATGGTTACCTTATTAACCCATCCAGGGACAACAGCAGGATCCCAGCCACAGGCCAGTGTCACACTTAAAGGAGGATGGCTAAGGGTGGCCTTCCCAAACTGGCAGAGCCATCCAGAGAAGTGCCACAAAGCCAGAGAATGGGGACAAAGCCATTTGGCTCCAGCCCTCCAGCGGGCAGGAGTCACACGTGCTTGTCCAGCCTCTTCTCCAAGCAGATTTCACAGCACCCAGAGATGGCCCGTGTCAGGGTTTCCCTGCCATGACTGATGATCTGCAATGGATTATCTAGTGCCAGGTGGTATTTACAGATGAATCAAGAAAATTATGGGTTAATTAAGCCCTCTTACTCTTCTCTTTCTCCTTTCATAACTTGGATAACAAGTGAATAGAAAAGAATTTCTCTTGGTCTTTTGTTATCGCTTATCTGTAGAGCTTTCTGGAAAGGATTCAGAAGGACACACACACATCTTTCAGATACAAGACTATTGAACAACATTGTCCAGTTTATCTCACAGTTTTTCAACCTTGTTTGAAATGGTGGTAGCACCCTGACAAAGCTTTTGTGAATGCTATAAGATAAGGATTTGTTAGGCAGGGAAATAAAATATTTAGCATTCCTTTCTTTTTACTAACAAATCAGAGCAAGAAGGAAAAAGCAAACATTTCACAGAGTGATATATTCTCAAAATTAAGGCAGAAATAAACCTCCACAAGAAAATCTTGGAAAACTTCAAAAAGATTCCACTTGGGGCATGAAAAAAATCTGACAGCCTACCAGGAGTTGCAGTGCGCATTTCGTTTTTATGCTTATGAAGAATGCTTGTTGTTTAAGTTATTGTCAAGGGACTAGACCCTTCTCAAAGGAACGGACGACCTCTGAAATAGTGTTACACAGCACACCAGAAAGGCCAGGGTTTGACATCCATACAGAGGAGTAAAAGGAGATTGATTCCAGTCACTGACTCCTCAAGCCTTACATCTTGCAGTGTGACAATTTACCACTCGCAAAGCAACGGAGGACCTCACTATGGCTTTTCACATGGAATGCCAACAGAGGAAACGCAGCAATGAGCTGGGAAGGAATCGGTTAAATCTTTTTCCACATAGGACTAAAAAGTCAAGTGCTAAACTCATAGCTTAATCCTCTCTCTACCACAAAACCAGTCTGTCAGCCACAGTTTTGGAGTCCTCCTACCTTTGTGATAAAGTGGCAGGGATTTTTTGGCATTTGCCAAAAAGGTACCGTTACCCTCTACCCCCTCTTCGGAAATTAAGTCTTCAATTACAACAAAAAAGACTCTGGCTGTGTCTGTGGTAATAAACAGGGTTTTCTGTATCATTAATGCCTCTTTCTAACAGATTGCCTCAACTACCAGGTAACAGCTCAGGCCAGGAGAGGCAACAGTAGTACTCATATAGATTAATATGGGTAATTAATATGAAATCTCATCACAGATTTCTTCTTCATTCCCTTATACTTATTCATGATGGTGTAGTTTTTCCATATTAATCCCAAATCTGTACATGTTTTACTTTGAACCTTGTCAGAAAAAAAGACAGCACATCAGAAAAAGCGAATAAAAGACATAAGCAAATAATCAGTTTTATTACAAAGTAAAAAAAGAGAACTGAGGCAAGCTGGAAATAAAACTGTGTGCTGGACCATGTTATCTAAAAAGTCTTAAGAGAGCAAAAACTCTTAATTTGGCAGAAAATTTCAGTGAATTTGAATAGTAAATAAGCTTTAGATAACACTAATTATGAAGATGCTTCGAATGCTACTGCTGCAGCTGCCAAAACACCTTCTATAGTTCCATTCTGTGCCAACATTTTTATCAAGCATTTGAAATTAATAGCAGCATTGCAACAGGCTGACTTCAGTGTTCATGTGGCTATATTTAAACAGATTTTGTCAAGCTTCATTCCTATAGAATGTCAAGAATACTACAGACTTTTGAGTGAAAAAAAGAATACATAACAAAAATCACAATCACAGTAGAAAATAAAGATCTTTTTATCAGAAGACACTTGGTCAACAAAGATCCACTGAGATAGGAGCACACAGGCATATTTTCGTGATTATTGACCTAGTGAATATCTGCCAGGTTAAAATATTCTAACTGAATGCATGTGAAATGGAAAGACCATTGCAGAAATCCATCTGGGCAACTGGGACCAATTCTATACTCCATCTACCCAGAGGTTAAATCACCTCTTTACATGGGTGCTTAAGAGCAAAGTATGCATGCAAATCTGTACTTTGAATTTCCTCTCATTATATTGAATACTAATGTCTGTGGTTTCTTCCAGTACTCTTCTTCTTGCCATGTACCAGGTGGATCAGAAATCACATGTGCTGAGGACAATGAAAGTGAATTCCAAGTTATTCCTGTCTCAACAGTATTTCAGCAGCTACAGGGAGGTCCTACTCTCTTTGTGCATAAGGTTTGAAGGTTCTAGATTGATATTTTTAACTAATAAAATATCATTTCCAAGGCTGAAAGCGATATAGTAGCATTTTTCAAAAAAGGAATGACTTATCAAAAGCTATGCATTACTGACACTAATCTGTCACTGTAATTTATTTCAGTAGGCAGTTACTTGCATCAGAACACATTGGAATAACTCAGTGGCCTCTACTATTTGCTGCATGGACTCCTGCCATGGTCTCAAGAGAACACACTCATCCTAAAAGGCTCCAGAATAATGGCAGCACATCCATCTTTCTCCAGACAATTATCCCTGGATGTTTCAAAATCTATGGACTGACATTGTGTAACTTCTAATTAGCTCTGACAAGAGTAAATGTTCATATTTTTTTCATATCCTACAAAAATATTGGGTTCTGACTAATATTAGACCTGTTGTAACACAGGAAAACCAACACAACTATAGTCATGTTTTTACTATGGTACTTGGTTTGGGTATTTTTTTCACTTGTTATGAAATTGCTGTGCCCACTGAGTTGTTATCTACAGAGCTTTAGAAAAGAAGGGACGGGGAAGCTTGCAAAGTGTTCTTCTTTCTCTGCTTTTATAGGTTCCTTGTTCATTTTTCCTCATTTTCTCTAAGTGAAGACAGTAATAAAATCAAGCTTCTCAAAAAATTCTTTATTATGCTTAAAGAAAACATATTTTCTGGAATGTAAATTCTTGGTATATTGGGGAGCTAGTTATTTAACCACAAGTTTTATTAATTATTATGAAACAGTTAACCAAGGGCAGAAAGCAGGAAATGGAACTTTCCAGGCTTCCCTTTGAAGATTTTTCTCCTGATACTGTACAAAACAAATTAGCTTCATTCTAACAGAAACAGAAATAGACTCCTGACTATAGCAACCTCATTGTGCTGTGCTTTCAGGGAAGCTTGTCAGCAGCTGTCTGATCAACTCTGATCTTGCTTCCCACTATAAACATCAAAGATGCTTTTTGTGGCTTACCATAAATATAAGTGTCAGACTCCAGCATGGGCTCTTTTTGGTTGTTGTCTTCTGGGAACAACAAACTGCAGAAATGCTGTCCACAAAAGTGCTAGGAGAGATCCAATTTCTGCAGTTTCTTCTCACCCTGTTCCAACAATCCTTCTTTGCGCCTCTGGTTTCTCTTACCAAAGTTGTGCCATTTAGTCTTTTACCCAGGCAAATTTATCTCAAAACCTGTATAGTGGCTTGAGTGCCAAACTTGAAAAGCATAATATTAGATATGTCAGCATCAGCCTACCTTTGTTTTTACACACAGTAGACCAGATCTTCAACAGACCCCAACAATGCAATGGCTCTGTGGATTTTGTGTCAAATCCTGTACTCAGGTATTACTCAGGTAATGTTCATGATGTTAATCCACCAAAATTACAGAGTAAGATTTGTGCTGATGACAACATTATTTTTAGAATTTCTGAAAGCCTCACAGCTTCCTTGAATGTCGCTTCAGCAAAGAATGATTTTACTCCTATGCTTAATTTAGGCAATAGTCCTAGGCTGCTGGACTGGCATTTGATTAATTCGACATAGGCTACTGACATTCAATTAAGCCCTCAGAGAAGTCAACAAGAAACCTACTTTAGCTACAGTAGAATATCTCTGTTGGAAGATCTATCTGCAAATTATTGTCTAGGATGCGCCCTATCTTCAGGCACCATGAAGACATGAAGGCCAATTACCTACGTGCAGAACCTTTAGAACAATACATAACTTAATATCATGAGGTTGTTCTCAAAGTAATAGGAAAGCTGTCAGCCTCACAGAACATCAAAAGTTTTTTTAGAAGATTGATTTTTTTATGTGCACTTATGTGTAATGAATTTATTATTGTGAAATAATTGTCACTTGGATTAAAGAATCACATTCTGTGTTAAACATATAAAATATTTGATATTATATATTTTTGTGCCAATTTGTTGAAAAAGTAGTGACTGGCATTTGGCTGGTATTTTGTGACTTGTGACAGTGACATACAAATATGACCCTATTTTACACACAGTGAGTGTGCCAAGTTCATTTGTATTCTTACAAAATATTTTAAAATTAAGATCCATAAATAAATGGCATAGATTTTAGGTAATAGTAAGCATAAAGATCTTTAAAATAGACCAAATTCACGCATAAAGTGGACAGGCTAGTCATTGTTGAGTTTGGTGGATCAAAAGTCAATACACCTTTTTGGTATAATGGTCATTTTAGGTAACATGATCCAGATACTCATGATGTCCCCAAAATGTAGATGCTCTGAGGGATTCCATGAGTAAGTGCCTCCATGAAAAAGCTTGCACTGAGACTAATCTCGCGCTGCAGTGAGGGAGCAGTTTAAACACACTCCCTCTGTCTCAGAGAGGATGACTGTGAGTCGGGTTCACTGCTAAACCCCAGAGTAATGGGGTGCTCTCCGGCATGCCTGCCAGAAACACCACTGGTGTAAGCACCTCACCCCAGAGTCTCCTTGCTCAGCATGCAGCGGCTTTAGATGCTGTCCTGAGCTGGAAACCTTGCAAAGACTTCCTGAGGTAGGCAGGAAAAATGAGTGGCTAGCACAGGATTCTCGGTGTCACTGCTGGGCCAAGTCCCTCAAAGACGGATACCCCAATGACTAATTTCCAGGCACCAATAATTGTGCCTTGTGTATGCACACCATGTTTGCAGGGAAATAAACAAAATGAAGCCTGTGCAGCCCATTGTCAGGCAAACCAATAAGGCAAAAAGCAAAGGGAAGAAAGTAATCTTCTTTTGTACCCTTCATGGTATTTTTTCCTCTGTTTTTTAATAGTTTTTGATGTTTGGATTTCCAAAGTACTGGAGAAACCAGCACAACTACATTGTATGAAGCTACTGCAGTTACATTCATTATTTCTGATTATCAAAACGAACAACTTCAATCTCAAAACATGCACAGAGCTTTGAGGGAAAATCTAGGGCACAAGAATATTCAGAATAAGTTTAAACTACAAGGCAATGACAGTTTCTTCTTCATCTATGAGAGAAGATTTCTTTTCATGTATCCAAGATGATACCATACTGTTCAGCTTTAAAATTCAAGAGTTTTTTCTCCTCAAAAAAGAATAAAACCTTCAAATGCTTCCCTAAAATATTAACTAGTAAGTGGACTGTCTTAGGGTTCTCTGAATTGTCTTTTGGGAGATGCCATGTCTTCCTAAGCTGCACTGCTTCCAAATATACTTGCCAAGTGAAAGGGGAACTGGCACCCACACTCAGTAGTGGCATTTCATCAAAATTTATCACAGCAGTGGTAAATGATATCACTTTGACCAAGTCAGTATATTGCAATGTAAACATTTCAAACTTTTAAAATATTAAAAATCAATAACTTTTGTAGATGTTGAATTTTTATTTATTTCTTTAAACTACTTAGAAATACATTCTATAAAGTCACCTTCTACATCTCTCACTTATTTATGCATGTTCTATTAAAGCCGTTGCTATATCACCTCTCTAATAAACAAAATTTTCTGCCATAGATTGTGTGAACAAGGACCCTAATTCTGCTGTGCTTCCTAAAAACTATTTTTCTTCCTCTTCTAGCCACTGACGTCTTTCCTGATTCTTGCCTGTTAGTGACACCAAAATGGTATGCAACACAGGGATAAATTGTCTTCAATGACTGCGATTATGAATTTTATAGTATTCAGAAGTCAAATCTAAACACTTCTTTTCACTGTAAAATAATGATGCTTAAGGAATGCTGATTATGAATATGTTACTATTTCAAATTGGGCATGTGGAGAACTGCACCAACATAGCGTTCGTATCTCCTTATGCAAGGAAATCACTGTTGATTTTAAGCTCGAAACTATTGGTATGGTTTCAGTTTAACTCTATACTGGAGTAGAAGGATGCTATTCAGCTTGCCAAAATTCCTCTTATTTTTATATTCAGGGATGTGCTTTCTTTTTTAAATTCAGATAGCTTTTTGCTTTAATAGTGCTTAGGCTTTACCTTGCAAGTACTATCAAATTCTTTTAAAGACAGAATTAGCACACTTCAAGGATTAAGTTTGAATTTAAATATTTAGCACTTCTCATAAAAGTGACCCAGTTTCAAAAATATTATCAGTAAAATTCCACATATGGCCACAAAGCTGGCATTGCTTTTCTATGCATGCTTACTTATATCATGAGCATTTTCAGATCTAATTCGAGAGAATCTGTGAGAAAAAACTAGAAACATGTTTCTCCACATACAGCCTTTAGGAACCAATTTAGAGAGTTTCAGAAATATGTAATCATAGAGGAAACCTGTCTTTAAAAAGCTTATGAAATCTGATGGATCCTGGGGTCTAGACATCTCTATCTGACTGTAAAATCCATTTTGAAGGTGGTTTGTGATACTTTCAAAGACTTAAATTTGTGAGGATAATGACATATAGATGATGTATCACAGTCATCACCATGTATCACTAACCTGGTTAGCGGTTAAACGTTTTTTTGAATGGTTAACCATTCCAAAAAAAGCATCTTTGATGGTGGCATGGCTGAAGCTAATATAAAAAAAATTCATTTTGAGTAGCTAGGTTTGAGAATGAAAAATTCTCAAATGACAGGAAATAGAAATCATTACACCAGTCTTTAATAATTAAGATACTTAAGAACAACAAAAACTTGAAGTTTTAGGAAAGTTATGTATTACCTTTACAATGGATTTTGACAAGCACTACAGCCAGGGTCCTCCAATGGGCTTGTCTGGGCAATGGTTGGAATTGCATGACAGAAGATGAGACGGGATGCCATCCAGAGGGACCTGGACAAGCTCAAGGAATGGGCCTGTGTGAACTTCATGAGGTTCAACAAGGCCCAGTGCAGGGGCCTGCACCTGGGTCAGGCCAACCCCCACTATCAGTGCAGGCTGGGGAGGATGAAGGGATGGAGAGCAGCCCTGCCCAGAGGACTTGGGGGTACTGGGGGATGAAAAGCTGAACAGGAGCCAGCAACATGTGCTTGCAGCCCAGAAGGCCAAGTGTATCCTGGGTTGCATCCAAAGCAGCATGGCCAGCAGGTCAAGGGAGGGGATTCTGCCCCTCTACTCTGCTCTGGCGAGACCCCACGTGGAGTCCTGCGTCCAGCTCTGGAGCCCTCAGCACAGGAAAGACATGGACCTGTTGGAGCGGGTCCAGAGGAGGCCACAGAAATGATCAGAGGGATGAAACACCTCTCCTGTGAGGACAGGCTGAGAGAGTTGGGGTTGTTCAGCCTGGAGAAGAGAAGGCTCCAGGGAGACCTTATTGCAGCCTTCCAGTACTTGAAGGGGGCTTCTAGGAAAGATGGGGACAGACTTTTTAGCAGGGCCTGTTGCAATAGGACAAGGGGTAATGGTTTTAAACCAAAAGAAGGTAGATTTAGACTAGATAGAAGGAAGATATTTTTCACACTGAGGGTGGTGAAACACTGGCCCAGATTGCCTAGAGCAATGGTAGATGCCTCATTCCTGGAAACATTCTAGGTCAGGTTGGATGGGGCTCTGAGCAACCTGATCTAGTTGGGCATGTCCCTGCTCATTGCAGGGGGGTTGGATTAGATGACCTTTAAAGGTCCCTTCCAACACAAAGTATTCTATGATTCTATGAAGACAAGGGAACAGACAGTGCTATGGCTCCCCCAGAACAAGCTTTGTGCACAGATCCAGCAAAGGGGACCCAGAACTGCCAGTCTGGTAAGTGCTGGAAAGGAGAGTTCAGCGGCAGTGGTAGAAACCTCTGAGCTGGCCTACAATCCGTGTGTGCAGCACGCACACGAGTCACCCCAGCAAGGTTCCTGGAAAACACATGTTTGAGGATTTGGCAAATCATTGTTTCCTTAATCAATGCAAAATTGCCTGGAGAGGACAGTGATAAGGTGATATAGTATGTTATTGAACGGACAGGTTGCTGGATCTCGGCCATATTTTTTCAGGGAGTGAGAAAGGTCTAAATGCACATGAAATAACGACAGATTATGTAAGGACGGTAAAATGAATACACAAATTGTTGATGCTGGTGGGCATCACAGAAAAGGACTGGAATGACTTCCTGACAGGGCACTTCAGGACACTTCAGGACGAGGGGGAGCCTGCCACACTTCATATTGTAGAGGGGCTTGTCAGCTGAAAGAAGTGGAGTTAAGAATCGAGAAGTTCCATGTACTGAACCTCTGATAATTTACTTTTATCTGTTAGGAGCATATCATTAATCTCTGTATTTTCCAGTTTTATTGCTGGTATTCCATAGGTCATTTGTTCTCTTACCCAATACCAGTGGCTTTGTAAGGGTTGATAAATGTTCGTACTGTACTTTGGATACTTATAAGCCTATAAAAATGCTAAGTACTAGTAGAAACATAAAAGCAGGGGAGCAACATGTGTTATTTTAAAATTATTTTTCCTCTAAATACATAAGTCCAGGAAATTAGTTTATAAGGAAAATCCTGCACGTTAGTAGTCACAATTAAAAGAAAATAAAAAAGTTGACAGCCCTGACGTTATTAGTTTACTTTTGAGACTGTTTCAACAGAAAACAGAAAGAAAGATATGAGAAGGTAGAGTTCCTTCAAGACTGTTTCAGAACAGTTCCTAGAAAAGGATACAGTCCATTTTAGGAGTAAAACAGGTGCATATGAAGCAAGAGTAGTGGCAAAGATAATACCATTCTGACAAGTCCCCCCTTTTTCCTGGGGAAAAAAAGATCAATCTTGTGATTCTTTATTCTTCAGATGACAATAGCTCCTTCTGCTATCCTTCCAGCAATGCTCATCTGTACTTCTGTGTAATTTCCTCGGTGATATTCACAAATATGTTCCAGAGCCATTTGTGCAGCTAAGTTCTTGTCCTCTCCATGCCTCCAGTTGTATTTAGTAACTAAGCTGTGAGGTAAAGGAGAGGCTTGTAGAGCAAGACCGGAGAGCTGCTTTCAAGGGAGGAGTCACTATTTTTTTTTCCTGTCTGGTTGAAATCTATATTTTCTACAGAAAAGTGTCATTATTTGGAAATTTCTGATGCACTCTAGTAGCAATGAGAGAAATGAAAACCCCAAAGAAAAAGCTCAGATGAGGAGGTTTATATCCACAGAGACTGAGAAAGAATGTTAGAAAATGTAATTTGTCTGACAGAAGTACATTTTGTCAGAGAAATCTTTGAAATGTTGATAAATTTTCAATTAAAAGGAAGGAGCCTGTCTTACCTAAATGATACAATATGGCAATGCTCAGTACAAACTGCTGAGGTTTGAAAGTGGCATCTCTTGATAAGGAAGAGAGAGAAAAAGTGAAAAAGCTCTCAGGTAATAAATCCCAACCTTGAACCAACAGAGTTGCTATGTTTATCAAGTGGGACTAGCGAAATTCGTTAGTGAAGGAGTATTTATCTCAGCAAACAGTGCTGCACTGTACTATTTCTATTACTGACTGTGCAACAACACTAGGTTATATTGTCAGTAGGACAATCATAGTCTTTAACATACAACTTTATATGTAACAACAGTTCTACACTGAAGGACATATCAACTGGTGGATGAAAGTCGATGGTTGCTCAATGCTGGGGACAAACCCAGGTAGCATAAGGAATATGTGAAATGCTGTCCTTCTGCACATACTTGAATTTTCTTCTTACTTGGGGTACTTAGATTGGAGGACTTTTCATGCCTCAGGTTTCCTGGGTTACAGCAAGCAAATTTGGGCCACAGAAACAAATTTAATAATTAGCTTAATTTTTCCAAATGCCAGCTGAGACTAGAAAGGCAAGTTTCTTCTAGCAGAAATAGGATAGTAGATACAACACTAGCACTAATGGTCTTGTGTTGTCTAGCTCCGTGGAGGTCTTGTTGAATGCTGATGTACTCACTGCGGGGCATAACTCTGCACAGTCCTGATGTCCTAATACCAGTTAGGATCACTAGCCTAAGTGTCATTGGTCTAAGTAAAAATCAACTTGTAGAGGATGTCTTAATTTCATACTTTATCCAGGCCTAGTGAGCACTCTCCACACAGCAACAATATTTAACTAGGCTTATCTACCAGGCAACTTTCTAGATCTGGTGGTACTGAGCCACCCCCTTGCTACAGCTTGCTTCAAGCTGCTTTTTTGTCACTTACTCAAAATAACTTTTTCCCATAGCCCTACACTGTTATTATCACAGTCTTCCGGTGTGGCAGGTACTTGCAGGGACCCCAGTTTTCTTTACAAGTTACTCTGATGACAGTGTTTTACGCTTGTGCGTGCAGTGAAAGGTCATTATAGAGGACTATTATAAATAAAATGTATTTGAGTGAACACACTGAAACTTAATGCAAAAAAAGCTGCATATTGTTGACCATGGGGCTGCTAACTGCCATCGCCATCCAGAGTCATTCTGTTTGCCTCTTGTTTGGTGAACACTGGGACATTGTGGAAAGATGACTTAGTAAAGATGTAACAAGCTGTAAGATAGCAACACAATGAAGTTAACAAGATGATTTTTTAACCCTGGGGCATTTAAAATTAAATATCTAACCACAACCTCTCATTCTTGGAGTGTCTAGTGCCCACAGTTGCCTTCATTAGACCTATAAGAATTAAATACTTCAAAGATGGGGTTTTTTGTTTTTTTTTTTTTAAGCAGGATTTTTTAAATAAGAAATCACAGCTGAGAACAAAAAGTTACAGGTCATGTAAGCTAACACATGGAAATTAAACACCATTCTCTAAAATGTGTGGCAACTTCATGGGTTGTAACCTGCAGAGTAGAAGCCTGTATGTCCCCCATTTCATCGTTGCTCAGTAAGCTGGTTTTTTTTCACTAATTCTTTCCTCTCTGAGGATAAACAATTTGTGAAAAACTTCACCTATTTGCATACACCTCTTTTAGAAGCAAGTTAATATAAAGAACTTGTAAGCAAGGGCACTTCAGCAGTTTTGTATACAATTATTAAGAAAAAAAAGCCCCCACCTCTTCCGCCAACATATTGAAAGGCAGGGATTCTTTCTTCAGATGCCTTAGGACAGGCATGCCCCAGTTATCAGGTAAATCATCTGGGTGGTGGTTTAACACACAGTATTAAACTCACCACTAAATTAGAACAGCCATGAAGTTCAAATGACATCTGTTCATCCAGGTGGGGAGAGGGTTTAGGCAGGAGCTGTCAGGAGTACAACGGAAAGGTAAGGCTGCGAGGATCTGGAAAAGGCCATTAGCCCGTCCCCCTGCTCAGAGACGGGGTGTGTACCACCTCTAAGAGACAATCTCTTCCTGAATCACCTTCACCGGAGAATTACGACGAATGCCCTGTGTCATCTAATCCAGTGCTTAACTATGCTTAGACTATGCTTAAACAGGAAGATTTTTCCTGTAGCGTGCCCCAGAGTACTCTTCATGAACACGTCCAGCCTGCACCGGCTGCTGCTTCTGCAAGAGCGTGAGGCCAGGTGGCATTCGGCATGGTTACCGCATAAACCAAGGGGATTTCCAAAGCACTATTATTGCGGCCGAGAGCAGTACATCTGAACGTTTGCCTTCTCGTTTTGTGAGTCTAACGTTGCCGTTAACCACATTTCGTCTTGTCCGGGTATGAACTCTCAGGAACTTACTTCCACGCCCAGGCCATGGACAGGCTGCGTGCGCTAGGCCAGGCCGCCTGCTAGGCCAGGCCGCCTGTTAGGCCAGGCCGCCTGCTAGGCCAGCCGGCGCTGCCCCGCTTCCCTCTTTTCTGCACCTGTAAGAAACAGTATAGGACAAAGTTCCTCAAGTTTGGAAAAAGCCGCTCTTGGAGGCTACGTTTTTGAGGTAGTCGCAGCACTATCTACACTTGTGTGTCTCTCTCAACCGCTCCTCCTTTTCTAAGACCACATTCAGAAAAAGAAAGGACGTAACTTCCAAAATGAAACTCCGGGGGGAAAAAGTTTTGTGGATGGGCTCTTCAAGGCACTTTGCAGAGTATCTTTATGAGCAAGTCCACAGGGATAAAATGAAACTTGCTTATCTTTCACAAGCCTTTCTACCATTTGCTTGAATTTTCATCAATGCTGCACTGAAAAGAGAGAAATTTAGTTATACCTTTGCCAGAGGAAATAGGAAAAATCAGAAATTATCTTCCTTAGGGAAGGCTCTGGGATTCAGATGACACTTTACAGCACTCCACAAGTATAGATCAGAAAGTTTAGTAACCAGAAATTAATATGAATACATTTCTTTAAGCTGAAAGAACAGAAGAACCTCAAAACATTGCCCACTCTCTTTCAGAGCTAAACATAAAAAGCAGCTTTCTCCCCAATATACTTTCGCTATCTGTGCACTTTTTAGTACAAGTGTAAAAAGTTTAAATGTATTTAAATATATTCCAGTAGTCGGACTCAAAGTACCTCAGGACCTCATTCTTCCTTCACGGAAGGAAGGACCTCATTTCTTCCTTCATGCACTTGATCCAGCGAGCTCGGAAACATCTGAATTCTATTACGAACATTCAGGTGAAAGAGGTTGTACACTCGCTTCACAGTGTGTCGAGGCATGCTGGTATTTCCAAACCGCTCACCTCCTTTGACAGCCGCAGCTGTCTCTGACTGCAGCCATGCCATGCCTTTCAGCCAGGATCTGCATCTTCTTCAAGGCATCTCCGTCCGCAGCTCAGTGTGACAGATTTTGCACCTCCAGCTTCAGAGGGACCCAGAACTTCTGCCACCTCCTCTGCGCAGAAAAGGACTTGGCCAAGTACTGATGTCTGCCAGAGCCCTTCCACACCACAGTGCAACCTCAGCCCATTTATATTTTGACCCTGATGGATGTCTGTGCCAAGGAGTCTGTTCCAGTGCAGCTTATTTCTCAGAAATGGGTAGGAGTTTCAGTGCCTATCCATGGCACCTGGCATAAAGAGTCTGTATTCTTTCAGTGAGTTGCCCTCCTACTCATCAAATGTAAAGGAATCCTTGATTTCAAGTAATCTTAAAGCAGCAGTCCAGCTGAAACTGTACTGAAGTTAACATCTGCTATGACAGGGAAGTTACTGTAGTAATTTCTTCCAATCACAGTATTTCTTTCTCATTGCTCTGGCAAAGTAAGAAGCGGTAAGACATTTGCCTGTGGACTGGAAGACAATAGGGTTATTCAATTTTATAAGTGTCACCATTTCTGAAACACAGGAAAAAGGAACACAGTTTGACTATACCCCATTATTTATTATACAGAAAAATAACCTATGGGCTGGCTTACAATAGAAGACTGGGCATTTATAACTTTTAGCTTTTCTGGTTATTACAAGAAGTAATTACAATGTCTAGGATTTTTTTTACTTTAAGGACAAAATATTAGGTTTGCTGTGCTCATAACTCCCAAGAGGTCCCTAAACACAAATAGCCTTTTTTACTACACTTTTGAAAATCTTTATTATGATAAATGCAAGCAACTTAATTTGTCAAATGCACAACTGATCAGAATAGTCTGCATATATCATTTCTGTCTAGTTTACAAGGTGAATGGATAGGAAATACAGTGAGATTTGCAAGGGTAAAAAAGCTGATAAATCTTTTCAAATTGTTTTTTTTTTTTTCTCTGACATTAATGAAGATAAAAACATGCATGAATCTATTTGCAAGCAAATTTTTAAATTTTTTCCAAGGAGTATGTCAAGAAAGAGTAAACATCTGTTTTAATCAGATTACTAGACAACAATTGCATTTTAAGAAAACAATTTCATTTAGTAGTGATTTTTTTTTTTACATAGCAACTTTTACTATCTCTTTTTGTTTCACAAGATTTGATGCAAGTTTATTATATGGAAAAACACAGGGAACAAAACTGCACCTAACTGCACCAAATTCTCTCTTGCAGGAGGGCAGGCATGAAAAGTGCAGTTTCAGTGACTTTGATTTTTTTAAAAATTGCCTCACTCATTTTACTTCATAAAAGTATGCATCCTTATACTTAGAAATGTGCTCCACTTGCCCAATCATGGTACTAGCAGAAGGATATCTACTGTCTGTGCTAGTGCTTAGAAGGAAGCTTGGGATTGCTGTATCATCATACTTATTTCAGTACTTTCTATCGCCAGGATATGTGGAATCAAATCCACTGTCTTCCTTTAGAATATCAGTTTAGCTTGAATTTAGGTCCTGATTGTCTCATGATTGAGAGAGCACATAGCTCTTTTTGTGTTTTTCTCACCTCTGAGCAACAGGCATACCCAGGGCTGAGTTCGTTGTCCTCTGGGTGCACTACCAAGCCCAGTGCGTGTTTGGGTGTTGCCATACCATTGTGCAATGTAGTTCTAGCTAATTACACAGATGTTACACCAGATTTATCACAGGGCATTAAAAAGGGGTAAAATAATAAAGCAGCACATTGACAATCTACATGCATTAAAATGTCAACATAAAAATGTGCTGAAACACTGTGTGTTAAGACTAAAATAACTCAGGTATGAACATTTGGGTTTGCTAATACTGTGTGCTAATGACGCAGATATATATAGATAGCTATAGAATAACCTCTAAGCACAAGTAAAGAAACCATTCAGTTTTTACAAGGCAGAATACGTCTACATGACTTGCTGCAGAAGCCTTACTGGTGGTGCAAAGATGAGATGTAACTATTAGATTAAGCTAAGAGGTAAATGCATTCATGCTAAAATTATTTTCACAGGTAATATGACATAGGATATTTCCTTCTGACAGAAAAGTTACATTGGATAGTAGAAGGATGTAGGAAATGTGTATTTATCACCCAGTTGAATAGCCTGACTGGAACGCTCTTTTACCATAATCCATCTGAGATTTCCCTTGAAGATCTGGAGAAGAGAGAGAAAAGGGAGGAAGGAAAGAAGGAAGAGGAGGATGAAGACTAAATATCTGCTGTATAGTTGTTCTGGTCTGACCTGTAGGCAGCAAGAGGCTTGGACAGGGGTTCATCTTCTTTTTCTTGTGTTTTTTTCTGAAGCTATTTGCTATCTAGCAGGAATTCTGCCTATGTTTCATAGAATCAGTAGTAAAGCATAATGAAGTATGACCCCAGATACATAGCTGCCTTGGGCCAGTCACTCAGCAGCAGCATATGGAGTGAGTAGGAGAATACGTAACGTATATGCCAACGCCATAATGAGCACACCGCTGTCTACTGCAATAAGGACATCCAGCTTTGTTATTCTTCAGCGCTTCTATCATTTTGTGACTTTTGAACTAGTGTAGTTTTTCTGGATGGTCACTTTAGCCTTAGCTACATGTTACGACTAATCCAGCCTATGCTTCGATTCCTGCTAACAGCGAATGCAGGGAAGGTGCTACAAATACAGGCAAGAGCAAAAGGTGTTGTCACTGTGGCTGCACACGTAGATCTGGAGTGAAGGATATGGTAGGAGAGGGAGGTGTGCTTTTCCCAAACGTACTTTGTTTCTCTCATGTCTTCTGCTTTGAAGAGACTGGAATACATTCCCACTCTTCTTCACTTTTTGGTTCTTTATCTAGTATCTAGCAATGCTGCACTTTTCTGCATGCAAAAGTTCTTTAGGAGTTCAGCTCATTCTGTAATAATAAACCAGTAAGTGAAATAGCAATTTTATTTGCATACTTGCATTTGCTTTAGGAGCAAATTTGCTCAATAATTACTTTTCTCCACATTTTTGGGTGGCCATGCAAACCAGAAGTGTACCAAAACTGCTGTGTGTTGTGTGATGCTCTTCACAACAGCAGAGGTCAGTAAGCCTCACATTTTCTTACTATCTTTGGCCTGATCGTGCACCTTTATACCAGCCCTATGCATGCTGCTAGAAGGATGCTTATAAGGCAAGATCTTAAATTACCTTGAGAAGCCGCAAGGAAACAAAGTAATAAAAGAAAAGTAGCTAGAATTGCAAAACCATACAAAAAGATCTCTTCAGCCCCTTTCATGCAGATGACAGACTTTTAAAAAAATTGGGGACCATACGGACAGGTGACCAGAAAAGCCATGTTAGGAGTTATCAGAGTGCTGTGGGATGACACAGGCGAGCAGCAGAGCATTTATAAACTTTTGCTTACATTTGCTTTGTTAGCGAAACGCTGCTCCCAATGCTCATGATGGCAAGAATACCGGCAGCTCGCTGACAGCTCTATTAAGGTGGACATGCGACAAGTGTGTTCGAGTTTTACTGCAAGTTTCAGCACCTGCATTCTCTAATACAGAGAAAGCTATTATACTTAGACATACTTGTTTAAATAGGAAAACCTAACTATGTTGTTTGTAATACATAATTAGTTAATTACAATCCCCAAAGCATTGTTACTCAGATGAGTTATGACTTCACTTGAAGATAACCAGCAGAACTTGTAGACGTTTAATGCAATGGGATCTTGAATGCATTTGTGGAAGGCAGAAGGTTAGTTATGAAACTTTGAGTGCCCTGTTTAAAACATCTTTACTCTCAGATAAGGCAGCTACGCAAAGTTATGAATAGCACAATAATTTATTATTCAGAGGTAGCTACATGAAAATCAGGTTTTCATATCTAATAAAGCAGTGAGAAATCCATTAAAATATTTTATCTCTATAAGTAAGGCCGTTCTCCTCATTTTATCACTTTCTGCTACTATTGTACAGTGCTGTGACTCATGAAGTGCTGTGTCCAGCAGGGGGTAGTTTTAAGTAGCGATACAATAGAGATGAAGAGGTGCTTAAAAGAAAAAAAGAGCAGGAAGGGATCTGTGAGCTCAGCTGTTGCTGTTTTCACAAAGGTATTGAACTGGGCAAGAAGAGCCTATCACTCTAAGTGGGCAACGGGGATCTCAAACTACTTCAGGTGCTTCTGGCATTTTTACTGATTCTTGAGTGGAAGAAACAATCTATGACTAATTTTGCAATTTTTTTGTATACTGCAACAGGTTCTCATGATGACCTGAGAAGCTATGGTATTATGGTGGCATCTTTTTACAACAATAAATATGCTGATGATTTTTTGTTTTTTTAATATTACAAGTGACCACATCTTCCTTTAACCTGCCTGTTGACTGCCCTGCATGTACATTTAATACAAGTTGCATCCATGCAACTAGAAAAATATTTTCCAAGTCGAGCTTTAAAAAGAAAACATTTCATATCAGTATGATTACAAATGTGTACTATGGTTAATCCTATTTATTCACTAGCACTGTGAAACAGTTCAAATACTTAATAATCAATGACTTTTAAGTTATCAAGGAGGTAGGCTGATATTCATAACTTGATTTGGACATCAAGATACAATGAACTAAGAATTTTAATTAATATTATTTTGTCTGTGTGAAATGCAGGGAGTTGAAAACTGAAAAATTCCTGCTACCAGCTGAAACACTACTGGTGCATGTTCAATTTTCCACTATTTTTGATATCTTACTAATCCAAAAGCAGCCCTAGTTTTGAACTGGCTGCAAAAGCTTCAGTAATTTTATTATTTGTCTGTATTTTCAAGAGCACTATGTACCAGCACATGAAAAGTAGACATGTACCACTCTGGGAATTTGGAAACATTATTTTAGAAACCACAAATATACTTTCTAAAAAATGGTCAGAGAAAGTCTAGTTAGTGGGCCAATAAAATGGAATACTCTATATAATAAAATTTTCCTGTATCTCAATTAAAAATGTATAACTAAATTTTGGATCTCACAAGTTTTTGTTCTTCTATTTAATGCTGGATTGAATATGTATTGTTAACCAAACCTGCGAGACATCTATTTAGAACGTTAGGTAAGATAGACCTGGTACTTAGGAGTATAGTTTCAGATGCTTTTCCTTCAAAAAGAGCAACACTTGCTTTAAAACAAACAAACAAACAAACCAGAACCTATTAGAAATCTTTATTTGCATAAGAAAAAATTCTATAATACTTTACCATATTTTAAAAATATTTGCATTTATTTACTGCTGTTACTACTGCTGTTAAAATATTAATTATTACTGCTGTTCATTTTCTAGGCACACAGAAGTGATTTTCTGGTCATGACTTGCTCTATGAAAGCCTCCATATGGGCTTTATGACAATAACAAGAATCTCAGTTGTCACAGAGCATAAGACAAAATAATAATCTTGGGTCGTATTTTCATGAGTCATCTTCAAATTTTTATTTAAAGTTTAGAACATTCTTAAATGATTTGCTGGACTGAGGCCAAAGTATTTAAAAGATTTCGGGATAAACTCCAGCTTGATATGTATTTAAGTTCTATTTTATTTTAGAGTAGCACCTGATTTTGTAAATGCTTATGGTTGTGTATATGTTCCTAAGATACACCTTCTTTGCCTCAGTGGGATGATTTGTGTGTAAAAGTAATCATCTATTTCTGCAGCAACAGGACTCAAATAACTTTCCAGAAAATTAAATGTAATTTACCTCTCCAATTTTGCAGTTTATGGAAATAGACAGAGCAAATAGTATGAAAAATAATTTATTGTTTCTTATGTAACTATTTCAGATTAGATTACTTTCAATGACTCTGTTTCTAATCTTAGAATATGGATGTTTTTATTTTTACATCACATAAAAACATCATAAAAAGTTTAATTAAGTTGATCAAAAATGTAGCAGTTGAACAGAGACCAATCAATGGCTATCCAAGTCTGTCATAGTTACTTCTCCAAAACAAAGCTGAAGTATAAAAGTTATGTCTATGTGGTAGTATTTATGTAAAAGGAGTACTATAAAATGTCCAGTTCAAGCCATTGAAATGCTGTGGAATTATAGTGCATAGAAGAAACTTCTTTTTAAATTCAAAGTTAGTCCCTGCCCAATTCTTATGTAAGTCTAAAACATTTGTTGCAATTTGGTTTTATTTCAAAAACATCTATAGGTTACAAAGAGCATATCTTTAATTCTGTCATAATTAGAAGAGGCCTTCTTAATGGCATTGGACTCTTCATGGTATTACTTGCATTAGATCTTTTTCAAAGAGATATTTCTTCCTAGTGTTTTCTAAAAAGCCAGAGTGGTGGACATATCTTGATACCTGTAGTATTATAGACCCACCGTAACCATAGTAAGCAATGCCTTCCATGAATCATGTGGTTCAGACCTAAATTTCTCATGGAAAAAAAAAAGGTGGGCAAAGATAAGAGAGTAACAACCCCAACTGTCTCAGCCTGTCCTCACAGAGAGGTGTTCCATCCCTCTGATCATTTCTGTGGCCTCCTCTGGACCTGCTCCAACAGGTCCATGTCTTTCCCATGCTGAGGGCTCCAGAGCTGGACGCAGGACTCCAGGGGGGGTCTCAGCAGAGCGGAGTAGAGGAGCAGAATCACCTCCCTCAACCTGCTGACCACACCGCTTTGGATGCAGCCCAGGATACCGCTGGCCTTTTGGGCTGTGAGCGCACATTGCCGGCTCATGTCCAGCTTTTCATCCACCAGGACACCCAAGTCCTTCTGCACAGGGCTGCTCCTCTCTATGTACATATATATTTAAAGCCTGTAGGCATCGGGAGCCATCCTTTCTTGACTCTGGCTTGCCAAGTATCACACTGATTTCAGTACGAAACCAACAGTGGAGGTGAGGGCAAGACCTGGGGCAAGGAGGGTGACAGGCTGGGTGGGAGGGCGCAGCTCTGGGGGGGTGCGGTGTCAGCTGTCATTACGTATTACACGTTGATGCATGGATTGGGGGGCTATTTTTAGTAGACTGGCTTTGCTGGGGAAGAAGCAGCTGTGTGTTTAGGGGTATTTATTGTGATGCCGCTCAAGGTGACCTGGAAGTTGTGCAGGAAGGACAATTTTAAAGCAGCGGTGGCTTCATCATGTCAGCAGCCGCCCTCGGAGGAGAAACCCAAGGGACAATATTTAACGAAGCAGCTTGCCTGAGGTACAGGAGTCATTATAGGGAAATGAGGAACACGAAGTGTGTTTTGATTTTTTATTTAAGCTGTATAAAGGCATGTGGCAGTCATGAAGTGAAGACAGATGGATGCTGTTGACAGCGTGGCCTTCCTTGGACCAGAGCTGCTGGCAGGTTGGGGAGCACGAAGAACGCTTCTAAGCTGCTCTACTTGGCACACGGGAGCCGTATGAGGAGATAGTAGGTAGATAAAGCTATTACATTAAAACTTCAGAGCAGCTCAGTCACCATCTGGTGCCAAACAGACGGGCGTGTGTGTTTCTAAGTCGAGGACAGGTCCCAGCAGCAGAGGCTAGCACAGGCGGCCTGCGGCTGGACACC
>NW_010546620.1:27807-32359 GCF_000687285.1 Phaethon lepturus | reverse complement strand
ACCATTCTGAAGTCTCTAAAGTTGTCCTGTTTAAGATTCTTCTTGCTGTTCATGGGAAAGAATGTATACAAAATACTTCAGGAGCTCTATACTCATTTAAGTAAGAGCATCTTTATTTCTCTGGCTCATCTAGAGCTTGCTGAGCTGGAGAATGCAAAACTGACCATCTGAACGTGGCCGCTAATGGTAGAAGTGGGGAGCAGGGGTGGCAGGCACAGCTGTAGTCCCTTCATGAGTCCTACCCTGCCAGCTAAACTTCCAGGACAAAAAAAATGGCAAACACAACTATTTATGTGTCATTCCAGTCCCAGAGCGCAACTGAAAAAACTGGAAAGGTCTCCACGGCCCCGGGGCTGTTTTGGGGTGAGTTAGAGCCACCCACATCTCAGCACCCGTCAGACCAAGCGACGGGGCTCGGGGCTTTGGGCGCTGCGGGCGCGGAGTCGCGTGGTGCCCTGCCCCGTCTGCCTTTCCCACTTGGGGGCCCCGCACGGTCTCGCCTGCGCCCATGAGGCATTGCGTCGGCTTCGAAAAAGTGACTGGAAATTTGCAGAATCTGTCCAAGAATTGATTTATTAAATATGTGTAATAATTCACCCTCCATCTCACCTCTCTCTATTATAGGATTTTCTTAAAATGAAAATAGGTTTAAAAGCACGGGTTTTGTATACATAAGCCGAAATATCTCTCAGCTGGATAAAAAACTTGTACCTGAAATGTATTGCCTCTTAAGGAAATCATTACTGTGTTACCATAACACAATCTCCTTGTTCAGCGAGTGTGATAAATACCAGTCTATTATCATAAGTCACTGCCAATAACCAAAGCCATTTATCTGAACGTGTCTCTGCCTCCCACAAATGGAGCTATCTTACTTTCGAGCTAGCTGTTAAATGCTCGTCTTCCATGTAGATGTATACTGCCTGCTGAAAAGGATATTCTGAGAAGTGCTAACCTGAGAGTCAACATGAGGCTGACGAATGCTCGTGTTTATGCTCTGTAATTAGTTTAACAGTTATTACCAGCGAGCAACAAGTTGCTGTGATCCAGAAAGGATGCTCAGCTTTCCTGGTCATAGGAAGATACTTATACATAAAAAGATCAATTGTATATGACCTACCACAGATGCTTTAGGTCGGTGTTCATGCATTATGAAAAAGTGCGCACATATACAGTGTAAGAAATGGAGGAAATGTTCCCCTGAAACCAACTAAGCTAGGATGAACGTGTTCAAAGCAGCACAATAACTAATAGCAATTTAGTGCCAGCTAATGGTCTTGGTATCTAAAGGATGACACAAATATTTAGAAGAATAAACAAGCAAAATGCAGAAGACTTCATACATTGAAAAGGCTTGAGGTCCTGACCAACTTCCTGATAATTCTCAGACCAGAAGTCACTGGAGACTATTCCCTGATGAGATGCTATCAGTGCCTTTTAGATGAGTTCATTTTCTGAAAGAGCACCGCAGCAAGTTTGGCCTCCTGTCAGCAAAGCAACAGCTAATGGTAAAATGCAACAGCTAAGGTAAAAAATCAGAACAAACTTGACCCAGCTTGTTGAAAGGCATCTAAAAGTGAACGGGGATGTTATGCTCAGTTTTGGTGATGAAACGATGCAGAGACGTTTCATCCTAGGAGGAAATATTTGGCTCCATCCTATGTGCTCCTGCATGAAAGAAATTCATTTCAAATAAGAGTTTTAAGATTCTCTTTAATTAATGGCTTTCATAACAGGAAAAGACCTTCTCTAGCCAGCACAGCAGCACAGTCAAGAGGCAAACTGGAGCAGGTGCTGGGTTTAGGAGGGGAAAGAGAGAGCAGATGTTAGCTTGAAAATTTGGAATGCTCTCCGAGTCCTGTAGCAGGAGCCCAGTTTCCATCAATGCATATTGTAGGAGCAATTAGTTGGGACCACCCAGGCCTACGATTTGCCAGAAACAAATTTTCCATTCACACAACATACTTCCCTAAAGCTGAATGTTTGTTTGAAATACTTCTACAAGTCATCCAGTCTTCACGGTTTTCCTTAAAATATATATCTTCCTTCTGTTTTGTAGATTTGGGGAAATCTGAACTCTTAGAATATGGATCTGCAGCTTTAGGAGAGTGGAAGCTGGGAATCTATCCCTTTTTATCCATGTTTATCTACTCTCACATGCTTTCAAAAAATCAAAATTCCAAGTTAATCAGAAATTGTTTTTTTGAGGTTTTGACCTAATTCTGAATAAAAATTACAGAAGTTCTTTTTTAAAAATTTAAATTCTGCTTTCCGTCACACTGCAGTAAAGGGTCTCGACTATGACAAAATTGCTAATTTTTGTATATGTTCTTTCTGTAACATTACAGGAAAAGTAACATTTTTGATAGTTGGAAGTAGCTTTGGAGAATAACATGAGATTTGGCTCAGAGCTAAGTGGTCAGGGAGGATTTGAGAGCAAACAGGTGAGACAGGAGGCTTGGTCTGCTAACTTCAGTTGGGCTGCGGATTCCAGCTATATCCTCAGTTGAAGCAGAAGATCTAGTTTGAAGGAAAGACAGATGGTTTGGGAATGGTGAGGATGTGGACTAAATCCTCTGCTTTTATAATTTGTGGCCAAAGATGCCACAGCATCTGCTAGCTTCATCCCTTACCTTAATGTAAATCACAGTGAAGGAAGGAAGACCCTCAGTTTTGTATGGTGGCAAATTTTGGTCCCTGCTGAAGTCTTCAGAGATTCATAGTCATGACCTGCACAAGAATCACTGTGCTCCACGGGCATTCCCTTGGGCCATCTATACCTCCATGTCTATCACTTTGAAATAAATGCCATACCTGCTGTAATATGCCCTTTGCAAATAACCTTCTCCATATTAAATTATGTGAGAAAATGCAAATCAAGCCATAAAACGCTAAAATTCTAGGGGTAGTCCTGGTCCCACTGGAAACTATCTTTCATTTACTATTTTTCAGGTGACATCAAGGAAGGAAAATTTACATGTGAAGACATGTTCACCAGGGACCCAAAGAAATAGATTACCTTTTTGACCTCGTATTTAATAGCAAGTTTAATCCTGCTCAGACTTGGCCGGTGGTGCTCGGGGCACAGATGTATGTTCACATCTCCGTTCAGAATAGCCTCTACTTCTTCGGTGTCTCTGCACAGGTCCAGCACCCCCACAACAAAGTCCTTGCATTGCATAGATAGCTTCCTATAGTCATTCTAAGGGAAAACAGAGAAAAACGAGTTATTTAATTGTGCCCTTGAAAGCATGCCTCAAACAAACAAACAAAAAAAGCAAGAGAGAGCAATTGTGAGCAAGGTTACTGCTGCAAAACTGCTGGCTGGAGTAGCAAGAAAGCACTTGTTTTCACCCAGGATGTAGCTAGCTTTTCACAAATAAACATGAACTCCTCCAGACCCGGTTAGCAATGTTTCTACCAGCAGCATAGTTTCCATTACAGTTGAGCATACTTTACAGAACAACATGTAAATAATTTATAGGGAACTCTTGATTTTAAGCAATCACTTGATTTCTCCTCTCTGTGTGGCGTATCTTCTAGGAATGTGGAAAGATGGCCAAGCAAAGATCCTGCTAACGGGTTAGAATTTACAGCAAATTTTACAGTTTAGATTCTTTGCTAGTAATTGTTTAGTAACTTTCAAGGAGATTCAGACTGGTACAACAAGCTGGAGCATCACACACGGATGTGTTCAAATGAATTATATATTTGTAATACCAATTTCAGTTTCAAATTTATTACCTAACAATTTGGTTAATCAGTCCTGAAAGAGCGTCCAGAGGATCACTTTTGTCATAACGCTTCTCCAGGAAATGGGACTTCAGAAACTCAGCGTGATTTCCTATGAAATAATTTCACCTTTCAGACTCAAATTACACTTATGGGAAAAGAGATAGTATGTAGCTAACTTGATAGAGGGCTAGAAGAGCAATTTCACTGCCTTTAATTAAATTTTCATTTTCACATGCTGACACTCAAAAAATGAGGAAAATGCCACTGTCTGAATAAATGCAGTAAATTAGGACACAATTAAGGCTACCATTAATATTCTAACAAAATGCTGATATTAAAGACTTGATGCAACAAATAGAAATAATAAGCATAAGACAAGCGCCTACTGACTTGAGAGATCTTTTCAAATTAGGTTTGATGAGTTAATTAAATTCAGCAGCTTATCTAATTAAGCCAGCAGCCAAAAAAAGAAGATAGTTAAACCTGTCTTTGATGAAATGATAAGAGTAACCTGGCTTTGTACTCCTATATTTTCTAAATTATTAATTCTAACATTTACACATAGCAACGTATTAGCCTTCCTTGTTAGGCAAAGATCTCAAAGCACTGTGCAAACATTCATTAATTAGGTAGAACAGCATGGTATAAAATATTATTTTATTAGAGGTGACTACATTTCTTTGGACAGTTTTTCCCCTTCAGAACTGAGATGCCCTTGATAATGAATATTTTTTAAATAAGTTGGTTTAATGACTTTGTCATAGGTTTGAGGTTGCTACTAATACGCGTGTGTGTCCCAACTTTACTTACTATGCTG
>NW_010546620.1:25057-27776 GCF_000687285.1 Phaethon lepturus | reverse complement strand
GAGCGGTTTCACTGAGCACAAAAAAATTCAATAGTCACGGGGAACCAGAAAGCCCTTCAGGGCTTGGTTTAGAATATTCTCGCAAAAATGGGACATGTCATTTCTGATAGGTGTTTAGGAGAAGGGGCTGAGGAGGAAAGCTGGGGAATATCCTCTACTTTAGTGGTGAGACCTTCTGCAAAGTGAATCTTCTATGTTGACATCCTCTTGTCTATCTAAAAAAGTTGAAATCTGGGTTTCCCTTTTCCTCCTTCACTGCTGTAATCAGACGGCATGTTCTAATTGGGGTGTTTATAAATGGAGATCATCAAGAACTTCAAATCTTCATTAAAACAAGACATAATATAATAACAAGCAAGTGTTTATCTCTGGTAGAGCAGGTGCATACCCCATTGCAGAAACCGGTGCACTGAGGCTCCTATAAATGTGCCAATTTAGTGCACTAAGATTTAAGATGTCCTTAAGGTTCAGGCAGAAAATGATTGTACATTTGCATCCAAATCTGGTACCTAAGCATTTTGTGGAGATAGGGTTTGTAGAGTGAATGTTATCAAATACGGGGTGAAGTAAGGTCTGAAATGTAAATGAAAGACAGATCGTACTTAATGGATTCAAAGCGGATTCAAAGCGCTCCTCTCAATCAATTCCATGCTTTAATCTTCACCATACCAAGATGAATTTCAATAAATAGAAAGCTTGTCTGTTCACTGAGAGAATAGATGCCCAACCAAAAATATCAGCCTGGAAATAAATGCAGGAATTGTGAAGGACAGCAAATACGTCTAGATCTGAAAATAGATGTAGGCTGGGAATGAAATACCTAGCTGCCACAGGTAATGGAGACACATAATTAGCCCAGAAGGTTTAAAAAAACCAAGGGTGAGAGCTCTGCTAAGCTTTAATACCATTCTTTATGTAGTGTTTGCAAAGTTCACAAGTTTATCTCTTAGCCAGCACATTTTAGATAATTCTCATCACCATTCCCACGTCATCTGAACAACTGGTATGTATTAGCTCAGATTGTTTTTCTTCTGCTGCTTTCTTTAAGGAAAGCGGTTTAGTTTGCAACTAGGAAAGTGCTTCTACAGCAACTGTAAATGGCAGACTCCCAGCTGGCAAACTCCATCAAGACCCAACTTTATTCACATCTCCAAACCTAATGTTTTTACTGGTTCTGTACATCTGCAGAGACTATGAATGGTTTTTCATCGGCCTTCCAGCCGACCTGCAGCCAAGCAGGAGAGCAGCTTACTGCTCTCAGGAGACATCGCTCATGTGTTAAGACAAGCCTCAATGATCACTGAACCTGCTGTGTCTTCTGATGATCCCTTTTACAAAAGCATTTGTCATCTTTGTTCTGGCTTCCTTAGTGCTCACAGTCAGCATAGGAAATCCTGTTCAGTCTGACGGTGAGAACGCAGCCACTCAGCGACTTTCCGAATGTCAGTGTCTTTCCCTTTGCAAGCACAGGTTATTGAAGGTATCTTTACTAAAAACTGAGATTAGCAGGACACTGACAGCCAAGCTTCTCCTGACACTGGCTTGCATAGTGTAGCTTTGATGACACATGCAGAATGACCTACCTGCATATAAAATACTGAATTGCAAGTCATGACATATGATAAAAAACTCAAGGAGGCCCAGGTTTACAAGCAGCATGCAAGCTATATTGGTGTATGTGACAGTGCTGTATAAATTGCCTGTATTTCACACATCTGGAAGCATCTGAGATCCTGCCCAAAGGAGTGCTGTGACAGTGGTGGGGCTCGCTTTTGCATCGGACAGAAGGCTGCAGCCCCAGGGCAAGGGTTAGCGAGCGGTGGAAGAGTCAGGAGGAAGAGGTGAAGGAGAACCAGAACGCAGTTCCAGTTACTTTTTGTTGCACCAAGGTTTTGAAGACCAGAGCCCTGAGAACCCCTGGTGACTGCCAGGAGACAGAGGGGCAGGTGGCCACTGTGTCTTGGGGGGCAAAGCGCCCATCCCCACTGCCCCACTGCTTCTGCCAGCCGGGTTCAACCCCCCCAATCCGGCAATTCATGGCCCTCCCGGTCTAAATACATTTCTGGGGGGAACTGTTCTGGTTGCAAGCCTGGCCAGGCGGTGGGCTGCAAGTGGAGGTCCTCCCTCCCACCACAACAAGGAACCCACAAAATCCAGCTCAGTCCTCTGGGCAGCACTGCAAAACCAGACACAGGTAATGACAACAACCCAAACCTTCCCGAGTACTCCAGTTAGCCACCGCGTTATGGAAGTCTGAGGAGTAGGAGTTTCATAAAACAGATGGATAAAAACCACAGATCGTACATGAGGGATGCTGGGGCCTCATCCTGACACGCTGAGCACTGTCAGGCCTCAGGGAGGAAGAGGAGGATACAACTAAGTACACAAGAGAGCCAGTCTGCTTCAAATAACATGTGGAACAATATCTTATTTCCTATGGAGACGGTGGGCAGAAAAGGATTGGGATAATGTTTGAGAATGTTACAGTATAATTTTTGAAAACTAGAACATAATAAAAGGATTCCAAATTAGTCATTTCCTGCTTCTTCTAACACTGTTGTGCATGTGGAATTAAAAATGTCTAATTTTGCTGTTTTGAAAAGGCTGATGGTACTTGTCATTCACTGCAATTTCTCTGAGTACCCTATTATTATCTGTTGATTATGTTCTAAATGAACTCTGTCATGTCTCCACATCTGTTCAAAACCACCCAGATTTC
>NW_010546620.1:11855-25026 GCF_000687285.1 Phaethon lepturus | reverse complement strand
CGGTTTCATGTCAGAGGGACACAGTCCGAGTAAAAAGTTAAATGACATGAGAAAAAGTAAGACCAGCAACCTATCTTGGCTAGTTAAGGAAAAAAATAACTATTTCAAAAGCAATCACAGACAAGGACTGAAAAGGAACTTCTTAATCCATGGGAGTCAGTCTACCTCTGAAATGCCGGCATCGCAGGTGCATTTTGGATGGCACATAGAGAAATCTGGCCTCGATGCTGCAACATATAGCGGGCAGGTCTGAGATGTGCTGAACCCCTCAGTGCAGATGAGCTCTCACCAGAAACTGAAGTGGGGCCAACGGTTCAGAAACCAAGAGGATCAAACCACTTTATATGCAATTGCAAACATCCTCCAGCTCCCTCAAAATTGCTTCTGAGCCTTCTGCCTTCCCAGGCTCAGATTCAGGAACACACTTGGGTTTACGTTTAAGTCCCACTGATGCCAATAAAATACTTGCAAGCATGTGTTTCAGCGCATTGAAGCAATCTTTTGGGCTTCAGGAATTTCGAAGTGGGATGAATTTGTCAATCAGCTTGCAGTTTTTTTGGTTGCGTTGTAAGTGCTGTAGATTATACACTGCACAGTGGTTACTGGAAACGGGGCCACAGACTCACAGGATGGTGCATGCCACACAAGTACAGAACAACCTGTACAAGTGCACTGTTCATGAAAATCACTCCATGTGTTACCATTTAGGATATTTAATTAAATTTACTCTAATAATTTCTTCCAAATAACATCTGTAAAGAGCAGGACAGGAACCACAGCCCATCAATAGATATTCTAAGCAGAGAGAATTCCAAGTTTCACAGTTTTTACCGCTATCCTGTCTACAGCTAGTTGTTGTGTTAGGCTACACTAAAGCGTCAGGGTCAGACTTCTGATCAGAAAACCTAGTATCACAGAAGAGTTTCCTTTGAATATATAGCTATATATGAATATTGAATTTAATGATTTAATCTACAGACCTTTTTCTATTAAAAAAAGAAACCTAATGTTGCTAAAAGGAGGAAAAGGGGAGCAGACACAGGATGATGGCTATATATTAAAGCTACCATTTCTCAGTAGCTCTCTCCATGGTGTATTTTCTGTCCTATAAATCTGCTCCACTGGAATTTGAGGGTTTCCACACAAATCCAAGACTTCTGGAACTAATGGACATGAACGTCCAGCATCTGTGACTGGGGCTATCATAGCACCAGAAAGCCTCTGCGTGCTCTCAGTGCGTTCACGGATTAATTGCATGGCACAAATCTGCTGGATCCAGCCACCTGGCTGTGAGCAGCACAGGAGCTGTGTACTCGGCAGTAAATCTGGCATTTCTGGGCAGCATTAAATTTGCTGTGCAAAGGAAAGCTGTAGGCACGCTGCACAGAACCTCTCTCTATTTCCTTGAAGATCTTGGCTCTTTGTATTTAATCTACATCACACGTACACATATGTCATGGAGAGAAATACTGCATTGCTTAGATTATCATTTTGAGGAGAAGCAGCAGAAAAGAAATAAAATGGAGAAGTAGTTCTGTAAAAATGAACAGCAACTCCCCCAAATAAAAGCGCTTGTAGAAAGAAAACAAAGGTTAGAGAAAGGAGGGAGGCAGAAAGCCAGTAATATTACATGCTAGATTTGAAATTAAATTTTTAAATAAACCATCATGTCAAATATTCAAAATGCTTATAAATATTTACCAATTAGATATCACATGAAATATGCACAAGCCGGTTTAGAAGCTGTTGGACAAATTTCCTTCTGGGTATTTACATTATCTGTGACTGGCCATATGTTCAGGAACGAAAAAAAGCACAAGGCCTGTGGGAGGAAGGGCGATGCAAGAAGACGCTAAGAAAGGGCCCTGCACTGATCCTGCTCATGTAACCACGTTATCATCAGAAATGCACTGAACACTCCTTCCAAAGAGCTCTGTCGACTGTGCACACAACTGCTGACGTGTTTGAATACAGCTGAGTGCGTTTCTATTGTCTCCAGCCTAAATGCCTACACTCATCGACTATGCCAAGGCTGTACAGTTAATTTTCCAGAAAACACAACATCCAGTTGCTTTATGTTCCCTTGCTTCTTAAGTGGCAACAGATCAGTGATTTTTTTGAGCTTTGGGTATACTGTGTCATATTCAGCGGGCATGTCTCTCAAAATAAAGCCAAATGCTCATTTAAAACATTTCACTACTCAGGTATGTGTTGCTAAGTGTGTCTGGAGGTAGCAACAGATGCCGCTGATTCATTTTTTCAATGATCCAGACCTCGACTCCTTCACCTCCAGCGAGCATAATATAATAAGCAATCTGTTCAAACACAAGAGTTTGACATTTCGAAAGTGTGTCTCTGTTGCTTTCCAAGCAATTTGGACCTTTCTACATGGAGCCAAGATAAACATGGCAACTGTTTGCTCTCCGAAGAGTGCCAGGCTGCAGCGTGCTGGTGCAGAGGGGCAGCGCCTCCAGGCAAAAGGGGGTTTTAAATCCTGTGAAGGACTATCAGGAGACACCAAGAGATGTGCCCAATGAAAGAGACCAAGGACAAAGCAATGCTGTCTGTGTTGACATTATTTTCGGCCAAAGTCATCCAGAAAACAACAGCATGCTTTCACTGAGGACCCAAAATTGTGTGGCTTCCAATGAGCCATGCAAATAACATCCCTTGCACCATTATAAGGATTTTAATGGCAGTTGCATTGACTCATTTACCATAAGAATTTTGTTGTGTGCCTCTCTTCTCCTCAATAGGTTAGGCTTTCTAGCTGCAATTCATCTCGTCATATGCACCGCAGAAGCTGATCTCTGAGACAGTGTATCCTTTCAACAAGGGGATAGAGCAGTAAGAAATCAATCAAACCACTGACTTTGTATTTCACCTTATACCTCTTCTCTGATAGATATATCAAATCATTAAAGAAACTAGCCAAGATGGTGTTAATGGTTTCTCTGGTGGCGTTAGAAAATCCCTTAAAATTTGTTACTGCGCTTTTACAGCATCCTTCAGTGGTCCAGGCGTATGTGTAACCTTCAACAGCAGCGTTCCAAGAGCTTTCAAGTGGGAACTGTCAAGAGCAGCAGAAACGATAGGTTTGCACCTCCCTGTTTTGATTCTGGTATTTTGCTCTCTATCTGTTATGTATCTATCAACTCTACTGATAATTGCTTCTGGGAAATTGTTCGGTTTTGTGATAAACACAGCTTCTGTGGGACCAAAACCAATGAATAAATTTTGCAAGCTCTTTCCATCAATAAAAAACTTGGAAAATGCAAAATACTTCACTTTGATATCCCCTTGAAACAGTTTTTTAAGGCAAAATTCTTTTTTTTCTTTCTTTCTTAATCTAAAATTCATGGACGGATTATTTGGGGAAGTAAAGACAGGAATCTATTCACATAATCCTAGGAGAAATCTAAGGACTGAAACTGAAGGCAATTCCTGACCCTGTAGCCAAACCTTTAGATTCCCTAGTTTAAGAGATTTCATAATCAGTCTGCTCTCAAGGTTTTTTTATTACTTATATTGAATTTTTTCTATTTGAAACTTAAAATAAGTTTCTTGTACATGTGAGCTCTCTCTACACTGAAATTAGTGGATCACTTGACTTATTTAAAGTTCTCACCCTGAAGAGAGCACAATCTTTTTTTAAATAAGCATCTAAGCAGTTGCAATAAGAACACCTCCATCTCCTCTACTCCTTTCTCACAATGTCACCTTCTTTCTTACAAGTACTGAGCATCTCCACAGCACACATGTGTGCAGAAACATCAGCGCTATTCAGCGTAAAACTAACACCCTACTCCAAGTCTCTGAAGATATTCAAATATACTCAGAGCAGAAATTATGTTGGTTGACAATAATTTTTTAAAATTAGAATATTTAAAATCTCAGGGTTGGTATAGCAGCTTTTCAGCATAAGATGGCATTGGGTGCTTGATGTACTTCTCTTTCATATCATCTCAGCTTGTTTTCAAACCCACGTCACAAATAAGCCACATGCTTTTGATTCCTCGACTAATTAAGAGGTGGGTTTTTTACCTTCTTGCAGATTTTCCCAAGCTCATTTGAATGTTTATGCAAAACAGCTGTTTTCGGAAGATAAACTATTGAGCCCCTGGATGTCACATGGACAGGACAGGAAATACAGAGGTATTACTAAATGCTTTGGCATACAAAACACAGGGAATACACACATTCAGTGAAGCAGAAGGTCTGTGTCTCTGTGTCCTGTCAACAGCTTCTCTTTATTAAATAGAAACTACGCATTTCAGAATAATACTCTGCTAATTCTCTTGGTGAAGAAGTTTAGGATTTGTTAATGTCAGCAGTAAAATCAAGCTCACGATGATGCAGTGCAAGACTCCAAACCCCTCTCCATTATTTTCAAATATTTGCTTGCTCCATGTGTGGGAACATGACACTAAGAAACAGATTTTTTTTTTTTTTTTTTAAATGCAAATGCCCCTTGCATTAGAGGAACCTTTATCTCAACCTTACTTTTATCATCATGGAGAAATAATTCCAATTCCTCTTTTACCCCCAGATGCATTTCATGAGGGCAGGAGTCCAGCGCAGTGTTGGGGTTAACTTTTTTTGTTTGGCACCTATTCTGTTTTCAACAGAGCACTTACACACAAGATGACGGGCAGCAAATCTGCAGCTCTGCTATGCTAGATGTATCAAAGCACAAAAGTTACCCCTTTTATGGGGTAAAGCCATAAATGAGCCATTATGAGCCAAGCTCCTCATTTCACATGCCATCCGTACTTTTTCTCTCTGGCATTTTCCCATGTGTATTACACTCCTGATTTGTCTGCTACAAGCTCCACTGGGGAAGGTCCATATTTCTATACAATTTGAGACTGAATAGTTTCCTTGTGCTAAATGCATTAGCTGCTCTCCTTCAACTGTGTGTCTCTTTTCAGCTCAGCTGCTTGAAACCTCTACATTTCCTGAAAACCAGATGGGAAAAACAGGGAGAAAATAATGGATTTAAATTTAAAGCAATAGTTTAACACAGCTACTTTTATCCCCTAAGCTGAACTAAATTTGGCACATTCAGTTTGCTTAAGGAGCACATTTGTATGTTCAAAGGTGCTATGAGTCCCACCTCTCATGGGAATTTTGGCTACAAACTGCACCTGTGTATTAGGAGAAAGATTCCCTCTAAATCCAGCCAGCAAGTGAATGCCGGCTCAGCAGAGAGCCATGATGCAGCCACATCGATAACTAAAATAACCGTATCTCTTCCAGATCTCAAACAGCCAACTACCACAGTTCCCAATGTCCAGCAACAACAGCTCCTTGAAAACCGGTCACAAGGATCAGAGTGGATGAAATTCTGGTCCCCACAGCACCCAAGCAGCAACCGAGCACTTCAGAAAAATGTGACCCCAGCTGCAGAGTCCTGGCACAGAGCACTCTTGACCATCCAGACATCATCCTCTCTCTAAGAGGAGCAGATTTAGAATTTATGCTGCAGCCCTTTCTTAAGCAGAAATATGAATATAAAACCTGTATAATTACGTTTCTCGAGTCCAAACCCTGGGGCTTGGATGGTGACAATGAAAAGACGCACTTGGCAATGAGCAATTTCCACGCTACACCTGTGTAAGCTTCTCTGCAACATAATGTATTCCAAGAGATTGCCATTTTTGATCATGTAAATGCCAAAACCCACAGACACTAAAGTACCTAGCACCATTCTGTGGCAATGTAAAATTGTTTGTATACCATTCCTGTTTATCCACAATCCAGTGGATAGTCTGCCTAGACGCAGCGAGGATGAGTTCATTATAATTAGCTACAATAACAACAATTAACACCACAATGAGGGATAAACTAAATCACTTCCCATCTGCATCCTCTTTAAAGTTGGACTTGAGATCCTCAGAACGTGTTACTTCATTTACATTCATTATTATAATATTAATTCCCTACAGTGCCTTGGATAAACGTACCTGACTCCATTCTCCCATCTGCTGATCTAGTATTATTATTCTATTCAGAGCAGTAGTCCTAATTATGATCATTTGTAGTTCTGGTAGATATCCTTGCCCGATGTGAATAATTAGCAGCAGTCTTTGGAAACCAGTCATCTTGCTCACCGCCCGGCTCCTAACTATTCCCTGAAAACCAATGCTGGTATTAGCTGCATGCTTGGGCATATTACCAATTAAACACAAGATTTACCAATATTGTATTGGACTGATATTGCAATAGTGATAGCATCATTTTCCGTCTGTATTCCTCACCAATAATCTGATTTAATCTTTCTGAAAAAATGTCGTCTTTGGCGCTCTAGGGTGTAACCCCTCCTGGTACCATTTATTGCCAAGGGGAGAAGGAAGGATAATTATATTACCATGTCATTTTGCATCACCTCTGGGGTGGATGGTGAGTGCGATAGTAAGGGCAAGCTCAAAGTCATACAAGCCCTGTACTCGTTGCAGAGGATCCGGTGACCTAGGATGGAAAGGGCCAACATGTCTTTCCTTTCAGAAGAGCCAGCTGCAGGTGGCAGGAGCCCTCCCCGCATTACCATCCAGTAGGTGCACCAGTTTGAATACTAGGACTCCTTTTGTCTTGCATGCTCAGTGGGCAAGAAAGGAAAACGCAGTCTCTGTTAACTAAACACAGGCAACTGGCCAAATCGTTCCCCTTATTTATCACAGTGCTACTAGCAGCTGGCAGCAAACCTGGCAGAGAAATGCGAGCTGCTCCTCTCCGGAGCGGCAGCGAGGGCCGTGGCTGAGCGCAGTCCCGGGCGGTTCGGCTCTGCTGCAGCAGCCTCCATCTGCCTGCACAAAAAGAAAGTCCGCGGGCACCTGGGCTGGGCAGCCGGCAGAACAGCGAGAGGCAGCATGGAGGAGTTTGTGACCCCTTAATTGCTTAGAGACTGGAGAGACAAAGGTAGATTTCTGTGGGATAGTCCAGATCGTTGGGAAAGGTTGTGGAAGAGCATAAATCCTACCTACTGAAACAACTGCTTTGACGGATCTCTTAATCCAAGATGCCACCCATTATTTCTCATTTGTACAAAGAGAGGAACCCATGAGCCATGGTCAGCCCCGGAACAGACCCACCGGTTAGTCCACCAGCTTCACTTTACAAATTCCTTTCAAAGGGTGAGGATGAAATCATGATTTCAACAAATCTGAAGAGGATTTGGCCAAATGAGCCCAATGAGCCATGATTTTGCCAACTCCTGGGGATTTTCTCCTTTGTTAAAGCTGTTATAAAATACAAAATGTGAAAATAATAAAACTGTGGTAAGCTGAAGTTTTTAGGTTCAAATAAATTTTGAAAGTACTTCTAAACTCTTTGTTGCTTGTCTGCTGGGTTTGTCATTATAACTGTTATATTCATCCTTCTAAGCACCTGTACTCAAAAAGTTGTTGTAGAGGAGTAGTGCTTGCACACAAAAGACTAACACAGGGCAGACAAATCATCTTCACTCCTAACATCTAAAACCAAACAATTTTCTTAACTCCTTGTTTCTGAGAAGCAGAAACAAGGTGAGGAACAGGTATCACAGCATCACTTTCTCTAAAGGAGTTCACAAAAGCCAGTTAAATGCCACTTAAATCTTCACACAGGTTAACTACTGACCTTTACTCAGCTATACGTGGTGTATATGACTCCACAACACACATGGGCACTATATTAATTTAATTTAACCTTCTTTCACTTACTTTTATATCACAGCAACTTTAGCTTAATATAACCCTGTATTTCACCTTGCCTTCATACAAAACCCTTCGACACACAACAAATTATCTCAAAGTATCAGTTGTTGGGTTTTTTTCTACTTAGTCAAAACACTTTAAATTCCCAATTAACTTGTTACAAGCTTTATTTTGCTTCGCCCTGACTACAAAATAGTCAGAGATTGCCTGTATCAAAGGTAAATGACTCTCCCCTTGTATTCACTATCAAAAGTTCAGGTTCAAGAAGGATGAAAAGGAGACCTCTCAACTCTAAAACACTTTCTTCTAAATATATTCAAGATGCTCCAAGTTACTCTATGTAAGGTGTCACACCGACATCTATTTCCCAAAAATCATGGCTCAGTAAAAGCAGTTGCCACTAGGCGGTTCAGAATAATTTATAAAAGTCACCTTACATAACAAAAATTAATTTCTAAATTCCTCATCATACCCAGGGTTTAAGAACTATGTGGAAAATCTGTACTTACATAACAGCTAGAGTAGGCCACAGGAGGAAAAAAAATTAAAATCACCAGGCATTTATGCAGAGAGAAAGCATACTGACAGCCCTGGTGCAACCCATTTACTGGAGTGTTGAAGCTTCTGATTCAGAAATTTAGTATCAGACATTTCTGTCAGGAAAAAACACATTAATATTGCTGGGGTTTTCCCCCTTTTGCTACAGATTCATCCCAGGATTATTTATGTGTAAGGGAGTTAACTCTGCTCACCACCCTTATCGACTCCTGCCCTTCAGGTCCCTTAAAAGCCTGTCCATTAATAAGGATTTTGCAACTTGACAGAAGTGCACTCTTGATGGAGGATAGGCTGCTTATTTGTAAGGAAACACTGAAATCCCAGGAGCAAAATGACATCAAAGCAGCTGAAATATGCTCAATTCCAACCGGTTCTGGATTTTGTACTTATCTCTCTACCTGGCTAAAATGTTGCATTGTTTGGCTTAAGACCTACTTATATGAAAATGCTTCTGAAACGTTTGACGATGGCGAGGCAACTGCTGTGCTGCTTTGTTATGTGAACCATTTCCATTGCCCTGCCCTTCAGCCAGCTTGCGAACCCACCTCTTGTCTCCCATTAATGATTATAAGGGGACTCCATGTTATTTTACATTTTTGTGATCTTGCCTATCGCTCACCTGAACTGGAATCCTGCTCCCCTACTAGGGCTGTTACGTGCAACCAAGCTGGCAAGAGTAACCTGTAAGTGCCACAGTCGCAACGCTGTCCACCCTTAACTGAGTAAGACTAGAAATTACTTCCCAAGAAGCTGGAAAGGGTAATGAACGTTGCACTGAGGGTGTGAAAGCTGGCCTTGCCAAAAGTCTCACTTGCAGTAGCACCAAGGGAAGAAAAAGTATCCCAGCTGTACTCTCTGGGAGATTCAAATATTTCCAGGGTTCCTTCTGTCTTGCCGTCTCCAAATGCCAGAAGTTTCCTCCAAAGAATTTTTTGAAGGGAACAAAACCCTTTAGGCATTAATTAAAATATTAAATTTTCTTACACTGACACACTGTCTCTGATTTGGTGTGCTGAAGGAATCTTTTTTCCCCCTCCACTCTTGCAAAAGAGAGACATGGGCTTGTTCCTCTGGGGAAGTGAAGAGAACGTTTTCCTGCAGAAATTATTTTGTCAACTTTTATAGAAGTTTTCTTTTTCTTTTTTGACCAAAGTTAGCTAAGAGATTTTAACAACAATGTCACTCAATCATCCATAAAGTAGGTCAAATGACCTTGTTGGCAGTGGCCAGGATCCAGTTTTATGTGGCTGCTCAGCGGCTAGTGCTGTCGCCAGAGTTGCAACTTTCATGAATAATGGTCTTATTTTTTCCAGGTGCAGATGTGGGTTGTAGATGGCTGAGCTATATCCCTCACTATGAATCACAGCATCTACTACTCTGCTCTGCTGTGAATAGACATAGGCAGATGTTAACATACCTTCACATTCGCAGATACAAATAGATTTTTTTCAAGACAGCTCCAGGCATCACAGCTTTGGCGTCAGTTCTGAGCCACTCTGAAAAGCTTTGGAGATTTTCTTCTCATGCAACATTTTAGAACCATTTTGCTTGGGCAATGTGCCAGGCAGAAAATGATTTAATCACAGAACAGACATAGAAAGAACACTTGCAATAACAGCTCTCAAAATATAGAGGATATTTCTTAATTTATAAATATTTAAAGAGAACAGTACAAGAGTCACAAATTCGGCTTTTGTTTGTTTTTTTTTTTAAGGTCAGGAGTGTTCTCTACATCCGTTTTCCACAGTCTCTGCTACACATCCATGCAAAACATATCTGCAATTAATTAATTTAACTCTCAAGACAAACCCAATGTAACCTCTGTTATTAGTAGATTTGTCTCTGAAGAACAGCATGGAGAATGAATTCCGCATGTACAAAGTGAGTCCCACTCAGCGAGCCAAATACAAATTTCACTACAAAGGTTTAATATATTCTCCTTCTCCCAAGCTATTTCCATGATAATTTTTAATTTCCTCTGCTATTTTTGTACCTAATTTGTTCCAACAATAAGTTAAAATTTTAATAGGAAATTTGTTTTCCTGCTTTACTGGGATTTGATTCTTTCCTGTATTATGAGTTGGGTAATTGGTTCTACCTGCTTATACATTTGCTTTGCACAACTGAAAATAGAAAAAAAAAATGTAGCTTTTAAATGCACATGTTTTCAAGGCAGTAGAGAAAATTTGCTTTTGAGAGGGGGGGAAAGAACAGTTCTTTTTTAAGGGTGAAAAACCACCAAACCACAACTCTGACCCCATCTCTAAGAAAAAATAATGTTCTCATTAAAGACTGACTTAGAAATAGCAGTTTTCATAGTTTCTACAGAAGTGTATGACTTTTTTGCCTGTGCACTAGCTGTATAAACGTATAAATTTGTCTTTTCTCAGGGATCATGCACATTTAGTTAAAAAATAAATCAAAAAGTGAGTCATCCTTTTTGACTTTGAGTACCAAGATGGCTTTAAAGGCAGCAGGGATCTCCCTTAGAGATGCCAAAGGCACTGAAGTAGCATAGAGCCAACAGGAGAAGCAGAGAACAAGCTAATTTGAACATAAATTGCGACACAAAAATGGTCTGTAAGGGATGTTCTGTCCCAGGCACATCAAAGTCCGGTGTCATCAGGCATTAATTTGGGATAAAGCTGAATAACCCAGTGGCCTTCTCTCTCAATTAGAAATTTAGCAGTGAGAGTCACAAGAGGTAGCAGAGGAAAGGGATGCAATGGGAAGAGGTGGTTTTCACTCCCAAGCAGCTGTGTTTTGGAGTGGTTGTCAGAAAACTCCCACAGGAGAAATAGCAGTTGCTTTCACAGCTGCATATAGGACCTGGTTCCAGAGATAATCACTTGGGAATAGTGGCCATTCATATACTTAGAAGTATTTATAATGATGATGCTTAATTTTCAAATTTCATTTTTACAGTGTCATCTTCAATGTGCGGGATCTGGTCCCCATTTCTCATTTGCAGAGATAAAGCTAGGAACACTGAGAAAATTAATAAGGTAATTTCTCTTAAGATTAGGCCAAGCACATCATGTGAGGTTAACAATTTATATTTATGTAGAAGAAAGGTGGGTCTGACTTACTGGAGCAAGAGCTGCGCTGCAAGAATGCCAGATCATCCCTGACAGACACAAATCATGGAGTTTCCAGGGCTGTTTGCCACTCGCTCAGCACCATGAGAATTTAGGGATTTGAGCCTCAGCCGTTTTACATTACTGCAGCCCTACGAAACAACAAGCAGTTCCTAGCAGGCCTATCTCTGTAGGCATCTACACGCTTGACTTGCTGCCACACAAGCCATCACTCCCCACGAACACCATAGCAGCCAGTTGCAGTCCCTCAGCCAGCTGAGCCTGGACATGGTGCTCACCTGCAGGGTGAGCAGGCTCACAGCTAGGGTCTGCTTTTGGATCCCAACATTTTTTAGAGAAAGGACAACAGTTAAAAGAAAAGCGACAGCAAGAGGCATATAATTTAGAAACAAGAGATGTTATGCTGTAGTAAATGAACGGACAAAGTTGGTAGGATTGCTAAACAAAGACCACACACCAGATCTCTTCCAGGTGGTGGTTTTGATCATGCCTTCAGTAACATTTTAATCAATAGGAGCCGGGATCGTATTTATCACTTATGGTTGGTGAGATCTTTCCATAGCCTCCTTTGCGATTCTGTAAGTTAATTTGTCTGGATTGCTAAATGGAATGAATTGGCTGATTGTCTTCATCACAAGGACGTTTCCTGACATACACAAGCATGTAGTCTAATTTGAGAGCATGCAAGGCTGTAAAACAGGCCTGGGTGTAGAGTGGGATCTCACCAGAAGCAGGAGTGCACAGTCACAGCTTCAGAAAAAAACCCCAAACCACAACAAACAGAGCTATTATTCAGTGTTTCACTCACTGTTTCCAGGACATGGATGGTAATATTAAGCCTAACACTGCAGTTAAAGGCGGTTGCAAGGGCATTTCCTGCCGACTGTTTGCTAGAAACGTAACCTCCTAAGGGGTTTGAGGGACATATAAAAATTATTCTGTTGACTCTGCTTTTAATATTCCAGCCTTAGAAATGCGTTACCTGGCTGCAGACAGCTGGTAACTGTGAAGACATCTTCATATGGTTTCACACCAAGGTGACATGGGGAAGATTGATTTCTCTGGACCAAAGAGGAGAGCAATCCTCTTCAGCCTGGCTCATGGGTGGGGACTTGTTCATAGCGACAAAACCAGGCTATGATATTTGTGCTGGAAGTGACATCAAGATTCCTTACGTGAGTAAAGAAAACAGAATACACTGGTAGATGAGAGGATTATTTGCTTTATGACTCAGGCCCAGGGTCTGCCAACTTTGAAAGAAATGGGAGGGTACACACATTTTTTTCAATTTGAATAAAAGCACAGCATGGTTTTAAAAGGAGATATTATACATCTAAAGTCATCTGTGTTTAACACTCAGCTCTGCTTAGAAGCTGTGAAATACCTTAACACAATATGAGTTATAGACAAACTAATAAGGAAGTATTATTCTGTAATTTGCCTAAATTCCAAAATGACATTTCGTTAGCGACCGTGTTTCTGCAGACTGTAGGCACAGCTGGGTGGGAAACTGAGAGGTTTATTTCCATTAAAAATCAAAAGTAGAATGAAAACAGAAATATAGGACAAAGCTAATGTGCTTTGTAGTTTTCCATGAAGAGTAGAAAACAGCTATTAGGACAGTGATTAAAATATGAAGTTGTTTCAAGGGAAAAAACCAGCCTAGCAGAACTAGGATCCTTCTAGTCCACACAAGGAGGAAAGCTCTGTTCTCTTTCTCTCTCTTTCCAAGGGCAATATAGACCAAGGGTCTAATCCAGTGGACTAAATCAGGTCCCCAATTTGTATTGCCCTTTCTCCAGTGGATTTTGACTTTTTTTT
>NW_010546620.1:0-11824 GCF_000687285.1 Phaethon lepturus | reverse complement strand
GAAAGAGTGAGAAAGTCATTAACTGGTTCTTAATTTTGAGCTTTCAATTGGGATATACAAAAGTGGCAAAGCACTGAATTAAGGTTGTTCTTTTCAGCTTGGGCTGCCTCTGCTATCATTGCATAAAGACCTGCAAAATACACAGTGACTCTGACATTAACTTCTCTCTTTTCTGAAAGTTCAATAATCCAGCTCTGGGGGGTTTCTATCCACCCCATTTGTAGGCTAATTACCAGGACATTTAATGCAATCACATTGCTGGTATTTTCAGTAGAAACAACCTGTTCAATATTTTTCATCTTATTTTGGGGAAGGGTGATTATTTATGTCCAGACTCATGAACTACATCTTTCAAAGCAATTTGTTTTCTTCCATCAATAAGAAAACTTTTGCAAGACTTTGACACTAGAGAATTTAAAGGAAAAAAAGAAATTACTTCTATGTGAAAGTAACATTATTCCACTTCCCCCCACCCCTTCAATAAGCATTGCAAAAGCTGACATTTGCCTGCAACATTGATCCAAACTATACATTTGTTCTAAATAGCGGGACAGATCCTCATCTTCTGCAGCCTCATCTAAGCTTCAGGGAAAAAGCACTGATTTACCCCAATAGAGTATCTGCTCCAGTAAAACCATCAGTATCCATCAGCTTTGACAGCTTCCCTCTTTCCTCTAACTCCAAGCCTCCACATAACAGTGTTCTCTTCAACATTCTCCTCAGCATGTGGGAAGCCACATGGTAGCTGACTGTCCTGACCTTGCTTTTGAGTCAAAATCAACACGTCAGGAAAGTAGTTCAGTAGGGCAGTATAGCCACTCCAGACCGGCAGCCAGAACATCCACTCTTGCTATGAAAGACCCATTGACTGGTCAACAGAAAGGCTGCTAAAGGCCAGCAGTGTGAGCTATCGTACATCCAGACTCCCATTTTCACCTTAATAACACTCCCATGCTACTTTGTGATGTACGACATCTATACAAAGACGCTTAGTAAGAACTACAGTCTATGATTGAATCTTAGCAATTTAGGGTGAGAACAATCTGTTCAGCTTCTGATGTTGTAAAAAAGAACGGGTAAAATTATTCTCACCCAGTAATCTTCATTAGAGTTTCTCTCAAACTGTGGCCAACCACAGAAAGGCAACTTTTCTCCTTTAAAGTGGTTCACATCACTGTTTTGTTTCATCTTTCATATCTGCACAAAGGCACCACTCACCTAAAAAATTTCATGTTCTCTAAAAATATAGTGCATGTACTTGCTCCTCAGTCTGATGTGCTGAACAGTGCTATTGCACAAGAGATTTAGGGCAGCAAGCAGCAGGTGAGAGGCACTGCATTTATATTTTAATTATCTCATGCTAGGAGTTCCTTCAGAGGTAGGTTATCTAACTCTTAATTACTATTTGTCCACCTACATTATTAAAAATCTTACTCACGTCCTTCCGTTTCAAGGACTTTTTATACCTCCTGAAAACTGTATTGCTAAGATTGCATATAAATAACCATTCTGAAATAACCCCAAGTGATAATTTTACAAATGGTAATTACAGAACACTTGCAATAAAAAGTAAAAAGCTGGGGAAAGTATTATTTTAAGGCACAAAAAAAAAAGCTCCTCTGGAGCTTGTCTGATTTCATAAATTTTCATTGTTTGTGGACTCCTTAAATATATTTTCAGCAATTGCATTCTTTTCCAGAAATGAATTCTCAAAATGTCACTTTATGTGAAAAAAACCCTACTGTTTTATTAATACCCTCTTCCACATCATACTGATTAAGTTAATAAGAATAAATATTTTTTGCATAAATACATACATGTGAATTTTTCCTATAGTAAGGATACATTATAATCTTGAGATGTTTCTTATTTCTGGAAGTATTAATATCCCACAGGAATGTGGCAACTTTGAAGTACGCTAGTGGTATATGTACTTCTGAGGTACTTCACTAACACACATAGGTGTGTCTGGCACAGAACCTTCCAATACGGCAATGACATTGGAAAGCCTTCCTGGAAATATAATAATTTGGCAAAGGGTTTGTAATGATTTTTATGGTATCAAATTACTTGCATCCATTTGCCAATGCTGAGGAGAGATAACCACCATGAGACTATTTAGCATTTGATCGCTTGTTTGCTCCTGGAGGATTCAGGTACCTGCCAGTGCCAGTCTAGACCATGATGGCAGCTCTATGAACAAAAGAAGAAATTCTGGTAGAAATAGATTTTATCAGAACTGACAGGCGTGCAATACTGAGGCTGCTCATGCTCCAGACAACATATATTTTTCTGCTGGGAAGAAGCTGGAACATTAATGAGATATTAATGTTGTTAACTGTGGGTGCAAGCACACAGCACTTTCAACACTGGAGTAACCCTCACTCAAGCAGCCAGATTCACTGAACCCAGGGCGATTCCTTTACTAGGACTGAATGCCAAGCAAGTAAAAACTCTCTTTTAAATTATTGTGTCCCTGGAATTCTGATTCACATGGATAAAAAGAGTTTGCAACATTTTGCCCTAATTTTATTGCCAAAAGAGCTCAGTGGTCTGGGTATTTTTTCGCGTTCGAGACTTACTACAGAGTTTCAAAGGCAATAGCCTGAGAACATGCTTTCTTCTCACTTTTAAATTGGAGATCATATAGCTACAAATCCTGAAATGGATGCTTTAACACTTGAATAGTTTTCTAAATTAAAAATAATGGATTCCTGGCAGGCATCGTACCCGAGTTTACTCATGACATAGATTTTATTACCCCAGCGTCACTGATAGTGATTGTAGCTGCTCAATAGTCATAAGTCAGAAATTATTCTTATGTTGATGACTGAGCCACTGAAAACGAGTTTTTTTCATTACTAATTTATTTTAGAAAGAGCGACAATGCTATTTATGTCATGTAAATGACTTAGAGAAATAATGCAAATCACATTGGACATTTACAAACTCATTATGATAATGGAAATCTTGAATAACTTGTAAGAGAGTTCTGCAAGTTCCACTGTTATGTTTGGTATGATGATAAACTTCATAACAATCTATTGATCATTTGTCTCCTCCTTTTTCATGAAATTCATCATATACAGATGCAGTACCAAACCATTAAGATGCAATGCGATTTAAATTATTTCACAGAGAACAAAAATAGCTTAATTTATACCTTTTATCATTGTAACAGAACTAGATGTACTGGATTCTTAAGCCATTAAACCAATCTCTAGAGCTCTGCCTCTAAAATAGATTGCTCAATTAAAAAGACTTACCTTTCTTACAAAAAATTAGTCTCCATTTTTGTAATAATCTAATTTTTATTCTTACTGAAAACTAGAGATTCTAAGCAATCACAGTGTGCAACATAAAGTTCTGAATAAGAATAGCTTTGCTATAATATGCAATATTCAGTTCCAAATATTTATTAACTGGAGAATGCACAGTGATCTGAATCTATGTGTAGTTAACGCATCTGGCAGTTTCTGTAGCTTCTGTTTCCACCCCCACCCCCTCAAATGGCAAACCAAGATTTAATCAAACATGTAAGACATACAGTACCCTGAATACATTCAGCCCCAGGAAAAAGGCACAGTGGTAAATTACCTTAAATTCAGTTTCAATGTTGGCTAGTCTGGCCAATTCATTGCTTAGCTCTAAAGCAGTAAGGACAGGGTCTTCACTGGAAAGAGACAAATAAGCAGCACTGGCTAATCCTTTGTAGGCATTCATTCTCGATCGAGAGTGACTAAAAGAATCTTTCTTCTGCTTCTCAATACATTCATTGCACTTGCAAAAATAGTCGTGTGGCCTTTCAATCCGTGCGCCTTTTAGAAGCAAGATGTGAACAATTTCATACTCCTGGCAGTGGGCAGCAAGTATGATAGGGGTTATGTCATGGGAGAACCGTGTTCCATCCTCATCGTAGGCATAAAAATCATCATCTCTCAGTTCCTGCTCAAGGGGGCTGAGTGTGAGACGCTGTCCCTGTGCAAAGGCTGGATGGTTCAATATTGCTTCTACGATGCGCACATATCCTTTACTGATGGCTAACAAAAGCGCATCTCCAACTCGAGCGAGATTCTCCTTTTTGAGGAGGAGCTCTGTCACTTCCAGATGCTCATTGCCTACAGCTAACTGTAGGGCGTTTTGTCCCATGTAATCGACACAATTAAAGTTCAATGTTTTGGATTCCTCCAGCATTTTTCGCACAACAGGAATGTTGCCATATTCTGCAGAATCAAGAAAGCGTTCCTCTTCTGCAGTCAGGCTGGTGCCTTTCTCATTGAACATGTAGGCTGGGCCCCGGATGGCCTGCCTCCGGCCCTTCTCCCGAAGGGTTGTGTGCCTTCGATGCATGTTTTTATAATTGCTGTTTCTCAACCTGCAGAAAATCGGAAAGGAAAGTTCATTATATTCTTGGTGATTCATATTCTCACATAACCTGAAATAGGTTAGAAATGTCTCATTACAATCAGATCTTGCCAGTTTTTTATGATCTGCGCCAGTTGTTGAAAATCATTTAGGATACATGTGGAATAAAGAAAATTAGCTTTCTGAACAACAGACAAGGTCTCTTCTGACTTGTACACCCTTCTGGGTTTCAAGAAGGATACACAACACAATCTTAACTTGAGAAATAGCCAAAAAAAATGTGTGAACACATTGTTTTCCATTTTTATTGGTTAGAACTTCATTACACAGTATTTAGGAATGATATCCACAACATAATAGTTCTTCTAATTACTCTTCTTGAGTTTCATCCTTGAAGGCACAAGGCAAGCTAAAGAAAGTTAGCAGGACTCCCTATGCCAATAGACCTTGGATCAAGCCAATAAACTATGTTCCATAAAGCTAAAAAGCAAGCTTCTAATTTTAAACACTCAGTAACAAGGATAAATATGTTGGACGTTCTGCTAAGATTTAGCTGATACAAGCAAACCACCTATTCATTCACTGCTTTTTTCACGCTACATAATACCATTTTTCTGTTTCCTGATCTAGAGCAGTTTAATGAATGACTGTTTAATTTTCTCACTGAAATACAGTTTGCAGCTACTCTAAATAAGAGTACCCAAATCCAGGGACCAGTCTTGTAAAACACAGGGATAACTCCTGATTTAGTGTCACATCACTCCCCAGAAAGCATCTTTCAGACATCTACTGCAGAAAGAGAACACCACAGGTATCTGACCACAAACAGAAGCAGATCTGAAAGGCTCATTAGTTTCCCCATTGATTAGGTGGCTGAAATGCCTTCACTTGGAGTTAGTGGGATGGAGACAAACTATTCTTTTTCTACCTTCTCTGGAACCCTCAAAGAATACTATGCTATGAGCAACTGGGCTCGGAGAGAGTAAACAACCTGCTGTATGAAATTAATAGAAATCCTAAATCTGCCTTTTTGAAACAATCACACTTTGCATTCAATGCCATCTCAATGTTGGGTTTTTTTCATTTTATTGCAGTAGCATCTCAACAAAATCATAGTCCCTCTTTTAGAGTCTAAGCACGTGGAGTTAACTGACATCCTAAACCCACAGAATATGCAGCTTGATTAAAAAGGTAAAAACAACACCTCTTTTCACAAAAAGCATTTGCACTCAGTCCAATAGCAAGTCCTAAATCACTTGGGTAAAACTTTCGGGAGCCTCTAAGCTGCAGTGGGCAGATGTAACAAATAAACAGGTGTTAATGCTCAGTGGGTGGCAAAGGTTCATCTTTCCACCTTCCATCTGTTCTCCAAATCAGTTTTGACCTTCAGTCAACGAAAAGTTCATGTGTTGCTTTGAAAAAATACTGCTGGAGTTTGAAAGTACCACCGTGAATGACAAGAGGGAAAGGTTCCAGGAGACAAAATGCAGTTGGATACATCGCCTTTAATAATATGTAAGAAAAGAGTAATAGAATCAAGCAAAAACCTGGGAAAACAAAGGGTATCAGAAACCCAAAATACCTTAAGTGCCAGGACACAGAAATTCTCAAGGTAGTTGTTCTTATGGAACTAACATTTATAGGCATCTATCATTTTAATTCATCACGTTTTTACTGATCTAGAACAGAAAGCTGCACTAGTACTGAAGAGTTTTGAACAAGTTTTACAGGAAATTTAACAGCTACATTAAAATTTAAACAAATCCTAAGAAAACAATTTTGTGACCATACAAGGTTGAAAGAGAGGTTCATAATTAAGAATCTGTGCCTCTAAGCTTTGATGCATCGGTGTAACAACCTAATAAAAGCGGGAAGAAACTGAACATATCATCCCATGCTCTGCAGAGGATAAAGCACTATATGAATCTTAAAACTAATCTCTTCTAGTGTGATTGAAAGTTGAAGAAGCACACAGAGTTGAGGGACATAAGAACAATGAAGAAGATATGATTAAGTAAATTAATTCCCAAGACTGAATGAAGTTTTCTATAGGAGAAAACAGCAATAGCTAACAAAATGTACTATTGACACATCTAACACTGACAGGGAGGCAGAGGTGTCAGAAGCAGCAAAACACCTGGGGTAAAATTGGGTCTGCTTTGAAGTCAACAGTACAAGTTCCATTGAATTCAGTGGAGTAGAAATTTTGCAAACACGTATGCATGCACACACAGAGACACACACAATGCCCCCAGCAATTAGCTTTCATCTCAGAAGCAGTCCCAGTGAAGCCAAGAGGACTAATGTGTGCTTAAAATGAAGTATTTAACAATGTGCAAAAGTGATTATCTGAACTGGAGGTCATGTCTTTAGCTATTCAGGACAGCATTTAAGTTTTAAACCTGTGCTGAAGTCTTACTGAGTTCAAGTACGGACTATACATACAAATAAACACTTCTGAACTGTGACGTTGTTAAATGGGGACTTATAGTACCAGAAAGCACTTTACATGTTTGCAGTCTTGGGATTTCCTGGATGTTAAATTAAACTTCTTAAAATGTTAAGCAATGTGAAAGTATGAGCTGGTGATGGCTTAAGCAACTGTTGCTGGGTTCAAGTGGAAACCAATCCATCTCCTGTAGTTGTTCACTGATGACCCATGAGTGTGGCAGGATTGCAGATGCCTAGTTATTTTAGGGCAGTTAATTGTAATAGCTGCTTCAAGCTGGAGGAATTCCACTGGGCTTTTCTGATGTTCAAAAACAATGTATGGTAAGATATTTGGCAACCTTATATTTGTTGTTATATTTAATGGTCAGTACTGAAAGCAACTCAGAAATATGGATCATTTCCATCAGTGAGGAATCTATTAAATATTTTACCTGATGTCCAAGTATAATTCTTGATATTTTGTTCTTTTTTTCTTCGAAAGTTTTCTCTCCTGGTATATTATTACTTCTAAAAAGTCCAGATAGATTGGACAGATAACCTTATAATCACACCCAAAATAAACATAAAAATACATAAAATATTCCCATTGGCCCAGTTCTAAGATTTTTGCCTGAGAAAGAAGGTTAGAATTTGTCCTAGAGCTAATTCACACCAGTTTGTTGTATATGCAATAACATGCCAAAAAAAGGACCTTCATTTCACCTTCTTAAATTCAGAGCGCACACTGTTTTCATACACTGTTTCTAGCAATAGAAATTATATCAGAAAAAGAGGAAACAGAAAAGCATACCTGCCCTCCAAAAAGATAATTACTATACAACATTTATATTACAATAAATGTTCTGCAGGGATGTCCCTGCAGCACAGAGTTGATCTCCACTGCCTGCAGGTAAGGACAAGAGCACCATAATTCAGAGGGCTTCACCTCAGATGAATTATGACCCCCAGTCTTGCTCATGAGCAGTGAGGATCAATATCTCAGCTATCGCACTTTGTCATCTTTATAGAGAACCAGAGATGAATAAAAAATTATACTTTTAACTTTGAATAATTTCACAAGATATGCTCAGCTATCGACTCCTGTTCTGCAAAGAAAGTTATAATTATGTTTGACCTGGGCACTGAATCGTGATAAAGAAGTGGTAGTGCAAGGAGTAATATATGCAGTAGCTGAAGATCTTGGAGATTGAACCCTACTGTAATGTCATGACTGTACTTGGCATCTTTTCCTATTCTGCTTTTCAGTTGCATGCAGGCAGTTTTAGAATTAATCATATTTACGAAGTGTGTGTAGTATGCCCCCTTAAAAAAAAGTAATTGTAAGATAAATGCAATCAAGTTATCATTTTTGTTTAACGGTGCTTTGCATTGAAATGACTCTGCATTTGCATATTTTATTGAGACAGCTAGTGATCAAACTCATCAGGCACTGCAATTAAATATTGTGTTTTTCTAGGAAAGAATGACAATGTATGCAGTGTTGCTGGAGAGAAAATGATCTGGGAAAAGAAAACCAAAAATTTCAGGGCCTAAGTGCTGCTTGCAGCAAAGCGCATCCAGCTTTATACAGCTGAGGGAGCCATAAGATGTCTGGACTCCTGTAGTGAGTGAAGAAGAATAGCAATTTCTGAAAGGTGATTTAGCTCTTAACAAATCATCCTCTGGGAGCATCTCAGCTCTTAATTAAAATCACTATGAGTAGGTCCTTGCAACTTGCACTGATGGTGCTAGGCACTGAGACACTCAACATCTGAAATGGGAACATGGCATATCATGTGATTTGTTCTTAATGTGGTGTCTCTGAAAACACCGTTGAAGCTGAAGTTCTTTGGTTTTGCAACCACCCTCTCTTAGCTGCTCTGAGTGCCAGATAGGTAGGACAAGGGAGACACAGGAAAGAAATTGGGCTGCTTCATATTGAGCCTACACCAGCAAATGTCCTTTCTCTCTGATCCTCCTTTCCAGTGTGCTCCAGACTATGCCACGTAGGACCTTCTGCTGCCTCTCTAGTCCCACACAAGAATCTGTGGAGGGCCAGGGCTACCACCTAGAGCTAAGATTTGGAGAAAATGTTCAAAGTCCCAAATGCCTTAGGAGGCTAAATTGGAGTTTTTACACATGGCTTTGAACCAGCACTTTAAAATGTAGAACAGGATGAATAGTATCTGCTTGAGTATTTTAAACATCTGAAGTCTGAATAGGTATTGATATCAGTGGGTATTAGGTACCATTCCATTCCGTAATTCTCAGGTGATGTCAACCTTTACCTGTCTTGAAGTCTAAAAATTGAGCAGGGCATTTACAAAGGCAGCCTTAGGAGCTTACGGTCTCTGACTATGCTTTGTGTTTGCTTTCACTCAGTGGAGAGAGGTCGGCAGGAGTCTCCCTGTGCCCTTTCATCGGCCCCCTTTGTCCAGAAACCACAGAAGAAATTTATCCTAAGTAACCATTACTATGCCCCACGTTGGATAAAGCAACTTTGATGAGAGACATTGACTCTGTCTTACTGAAAAGGAAATTATTGTCTTATTGAAAAATTTCTGAAAGCTGCTTTGAAAGCATTACCCTTGGTTCCTGCAGAGCCTCAGAAACTGTCAGATTGACACTTTACTTATTATTCTTCTTTCTACTTACACCAATATTTCTAAAAAGAATCAGAGCACACAAAGGCTGCAGACTCCCTGAGGCCTCTTTGGAATTGCCACAGTTCTTATACATCAAATGGAACATTTTCCTCTATTGACCCTTTCTTCCACACAGTAAACCTGATCATCCAGGACATGCCATAAACATGATCAATAATTAAGGAAATTAAGTTCTACAAGCAGAAATGATTCCATTTAAAAGAGTGAGTCAAATTGTTCAGAGCAAAAAAAGCAAGATGTTGCATCTTTTAGTTAAAAAATTTGCAACATATTTTGCGTCAGACTCCAGATCAGGAGCACAGACTGAATACAAACTGCACACATTTGTTATCCTACAAACAAAAGGCTACTCTGGCATTCCAAGTGCTGTTTAGGCTTATATTACCAGAGCTCTCTGATATCCTCTTTTTCTCCAATATCTTAAATAACCTTCTAAATCTTACCTTAAGTTTTCTTTTAAAACAATAGTTTTAAGTATCCTTTTTCACATATTGCTGAATATCTATTTTCACATATGTATACAGTCTATAAGATATATGTATATCATTTTTGGTGGTTGCTTTTAATTAACAGCAGCTTATTCTAAAATCTAACAGCAACTTATTCTAAAAATTTCTATGCTCTGAAATGCTTAAGTACCATTTTATTTAATCTTAGGATGTCCAAAACACTAATTCGGTACTGTTAGCACGGTCCTTCCCCTACATGAAAAGTTGCATACATATCTAGGGACAATCAATAGAATTTTCCAGCTCTATTCAGGCAGATATTCATCCACTTTCAGAGCAGTTCTACAAAGCAGTTGCAGGAATATCCCCTCCCCACCATTCCCATTGCTCATATAGATAAATGAAAATTATTTTTCAAGGACAAAGTTTGAAAAGAAGCCTCTCTCCTTTGGGAAGTACAGGTACAGTCAGCTAGAACACACCTTTTCAAATCCCATTAAGAAACAGCAGTGTGAGATACATTCAGGAAGACAAACCAGGCCTCTCATGTCATTAAAGGATGCTGATAAATGGTACACACTAACACTCCCAAACTCTTCTTGTCATGAAACATAAGGTTTGAGGCCAATAACCTAGAAACATAGAGGACAGACCGCCAAATCTTTACCAGCATCTAAATTTTCACATCCTCCCCGATCTCTGTTAGAAAGGAGACAGCTCTGCCCTGTGGTTTGAAAAAAGGAAATGGAATTTGGCTTTATACCAGCTATCTTTAACAAAAACCCATCCCCTGCTGCTCAGTTGTCTCTCCCTCCCCCTTCTTCTAAATTAAGCATCAGCATTTTCTTTCCCATTCCAAAGCAATGTCATGTACCAATACAAGACTTTTACAGTGGGAGAAATAGTAAAATAATCACCTTGGGTTTTGTATTAATTTTCTTCTTGTTTTAGAATATACGTACTGAGATTTTTTCCTCTTTCTTCCTTGCTTGCTTCCCCTTAAGATACGTTTGTGAAGATGACGGATTATTACAATGGTGTCATAGAACACACGTGAGATATGTCTACCAAAACCAAGACTATATTTACATCCTCTCCCATTGTCCATTCATTAAGATGTTTGACCACCAAACAAACTGCCATGACAAGAATGAGTCCTTTTTTTTTTTTTTTTAGTCTGGCTTTGGGAGCTAGAAATAATTCACACTTACTGTTGAAGCACTTCAGAACTCTGACTCAAATCATACCAAGAACACAACAGAGGAATACCTGTTCATTCATAAATTCTTACTACTGACAAAAGCAACAAAAAATATCTTTAACTGTGCAAGCAGGGGGCAGTGTAACGCTGGTTTTCAACAAACAATTCTGTTAAAAAGAGAAAGAAAAAGCTCTGAAAAGAACTGATAATCTCGATTCTGTCTGTATTTCGTTTTTCCCTATTGCTGCGCCCCTTTCATTGCTCATTTCAAGAAAAAACGTGGCGAGAAGGGACTCCTGACAACCGTTAGACCCAGCAAGCTGCAACAGGCATGATATAGTTTCCCCTATTTATACCTCTAATTTTCCAGGAAAAACAAACCCTTAAAAAATTCACCCAGCTACAAGAGAAGACAATAGTGTGGCTCAAACCATGTGGCCAGGAACAAACAGCAAGCCCTTTGAGGTACACTGAGACCAAGAATGTTTGCACAAATTGACAGGGTAGAAAGCCAAACCGATTTCACACGCAGCCACCCGCATCACTCACGCCAGCCCGTACTTAGGCTAGTAGGAGACCAAGTCGCACCGAGACACCTCTAACCCCGACAAAACTTCCCAGGGCATAACTGGGGACCGGCATTAGAGCCAGGGCACCTCTCAGAAGAGCGGAAAGGAGAGACGGCTCTGGAAGAGGCAGAGCCCCGCGGCTGC
>NW_010546619.1:0-1226 GCF_000687285.1 Phaethon lepturus | reverse complement strand
GAAGGAGCGGCAGAGACAACATGTGATGAACAGACCACAGCCTCCATTCCCCGTCCCCCTGCACCACTCGGGGGGAGGAGGGAGAGAAAATCAGGAGTGAAGTTGAGTCCGGGAAGAAGGGGGAGCGAAGGTGTTTTTAAGATTTGTTTTTATTCTCTCACCACCCAACTCTGACTTGATTGGCAATAAATTAAACTAATTTCCCCACATTCAGTCGGTGTTGCCCGTGACAGTAAGGTGGTAGGTGATCTCCCTGCCCTTCTCTCGACCCACTGCCTTTCGTTATATTTTCTCTCCCTTGCCCAGCCGAGGAGGGCAGTGACGGAGCAGCTTTGGGGGCACCTGGCCTCCAGCCAGGGTCAACCCCCCACACGTGAACCTTCCTCCAAGCCTCACCTCACTGATAGTTTTTGACAAAAGCACTAAAAATTAAAAAAATATTCATTCACTCAAAATCCATCTCTTCCAGGCTAATATTATTTTCCAGTCTTCTTAATTTGCTGTCCAAAAAAAAGTTCTGTCATTAAACCACTAGAATTATTTTGAGATAAGACAGCAAGTACCTCCAGGTACAAAGCAGACAGTGTCAAAGCACTATCCCTGTCATTTCATTAAAAAAGGGGATTTAAAGCTTTCTTGTAGTATCTGCACACTGTAATCCTTCTCTTCTACGCACATAGTTACAGATATGCCTTCATTTAAAATACACCGTAGTTCAGCTCAGTTTCTGGCTGAGATGAGGTAAATATGGCCTGTTTTGTGCCAAAAGCAATGCCAGAGGACAAGCTGGCTTGTCTTGGGGTATAGTTGCCAAAAGCACATCAACATTTTTAGCTCCCTGGAAGACAAGATACGTTAAACTTGCCACTGAGGCACTCCCAGCTCACCCGTGCAAGGGAAGAGCCCATGGGATAATGGGCAGATATTCCCAGAGCAAAATGGATGACCAACAGGACAGACAGCTGAGAGAATCGCTATGCTCAGGCCTTGCCTCCCCAGGCACCTCAAGTCTGCTGGGCTACAAAACCAGCTAAAAACTTCCTTGGAAAGCACGGAAGATACAAGTATGCCACGTAAACCTGAACCAGTAATTCCAGGGTAAAAATCCTGCCTGATGCTTGCTGCTGTAGGTTGGACGGGATGCGGAGAGGCCGCGCAGGGCTGTACCCACACGCGCTCCCGCAGAGGCCCCCTTCGAGGGCCGACGGCCCCGCGCCGGGCAGGGC
>NW_010546618.1:0-928 GCF_000687285.1 Phaethon lepturus | reverse complement strand
GGTCGAGCCGTGCAGGGTGATCCCAACACCTTTCAACCCAAACTATTCTGTGATTCTATGGTTCTATGATTCTATGATATTAAATAGTATTGGTCATAGCATGGACCCTTGAGGGATGCCACTCGTTACTGGGGGATAGTTTGGGGATACCACTTCAATCATTTTGTGTGCTTGAATATTCAATAAAAAACTCCAGGAGATTTATGCTGGGGATTTTCTGACATTTTTGTCATGTTTTCCATCACAATCCAGAGTTGTGTAATCTCTAAACACTCTTATCCATATTCCGATGTCACAACATTACATAGACATGCAGGTTGGAGATCCGCGTCTGTGGTTTTACCTGAGTAAATGTGAGCATAATGATGTTTCAGTGGCGGCAGCTTGATATAGGTAAAATTCACACTAGAAAAGATGTGTGCATGTGCAATGATGCAGGGTGGCAGCCTCCTCCCATGGATAGATGGGGTGGAATCTCCTATTTTAATGGAGTTTAAAGAATGACTTTGAATATGGTGTGTACTCATTCAAACTCATGTTTCTAGACCAGACATTTTTTAGTGAAAGCCTCAGGCCTGTGCTGTGCAGGCTCTGGCTCTTTCAAGGCTTTGCCATCTAGAAATAGAGTCACTGGACAGCCCTTGGGCAACATCTTGTTATGGAAGCATAGCTTGGCCAAGTGTATCTAGCTTGGGGAGGTCAGACAATTCTTACTCTTAAATCTTGTTGCGTTGATTACCTGCTTATTCTTGTCCTTCTTTCACAATTTTAGCAGTTGTTCCCCAAACAACTATAGTTGCACATTACTGTCTATATGTTATTTTTAAACTTGACTCAGGGCTTTCAGAGAGTGATGATTCATAACCTGTTTTATCTTTAAAATCCTCTGATCTTCACACAGTGCGACGAGCGAGGGAAGACAAGCAGC
>NW_010546617.1:0-3068 GCF_000687285.1 Phaethon lepturus | reverse complement strand
ACTCAGTTGTCTCTCGAGCCCAATCCTAGCTGTATTTAATCACATGAATTAAATAAACTAAAGGGGTGGTCTGAAGAGTTTGTAGGACCAGGCATTGGAACTGAGGGGTGGGGTCATCCTTATGCGACCAGCACATACCTACTCAGCAGTAACCTCCCTGTCTCCTCCATCAGCTTTTCCAGCCCATGAATACAGTTACCTCCCAATGCTTTGCATACAGAAAAATTTTGCCAGATGTAGATTTTGCAACTGGTTTTATACCTTCACTTCAGCCCACCGTCTTCCTATCCGCATATCAACTCAAAAGTCAGGAAGAACACAATCCTTAAGGAACTGAAAAGTAGTAATTACAAAACTGCAATTCAAAACTTACCTCTATTACTTCTTGCACAACCTACTAGTAGCACCCATTACTTTCTCAGTACAATATCATACCATAACAGATCGTACTATTTCAGGCAGAAAGGTTATTTGGCACCACACTTCAGAGGTATAAAACCCCAGAATTTGTATCATAAATATGTCATGAATTCCTACAAACCAGAGAAAGCAATGTTGGTGACTTAATGTTATACTTCTATCCCCAATATGCTAAATGCACTGTGTTCCCAGGCTGCCATTTTTCACTACAGAAATGGGTATCACCGCTTAGGATTGATGCGGCCCATACTGAGAAATGAATAACTGTGTGCTGTGTCACCATTTCCCCAGTGCCAGCAGCAAACATCTCCATAGTGCTTTTCATCAGAATGGGTATTTTTTTCTAGCCCAAGGAGAAATGCATTCCAATACTGACTGAGCCAATCCCCAGCAGAATCCTTCTACGTAAAGCCACGTACAAATACGAAGTATCTTGGAAGTTCAACGCAGATTCTTTACAGTCAGAGTCACAAATCAGTTATGCCAAATAAACACACTGTTCTGTGGATTCTGTATTGTGCTAGTACAGTTCCATGAGCTTTGCATTCCTATTGATCACAGAGCTGCTTTGTTGATTACTGTCACTTGGACTTCAATGTTATGACTTGCAAGCCTCCCTGAATCATGCAGTACCTATCTAAAACATGCTGCTGCTTCTATTACTGTATTAAACCAATTCATATCTGGAGACAAGTATCCACCTCACTTTTAACATCTGGAATTTTTTCAGACCAAAGAGTAAACTTGTATTAGGTCAAAGAAGTAAATAAAAAGGAAATTGTATTGCTTTTTTCTTTGCTCCATCAGTTATTTGATAATTGTGTAGGAAGCAGGGCAAAAGCTGAACACAAGAGACATGCTACTTTTGACAAATATTTTCATGACACACAGCAATAGAAATGACCAAACTTAAAATGGCCATAGGCTCAGCCTCATATCCAAAAGTTGAAGTACTTTTGTCAGACTTACCTCAAATTTCTTTGAATTCCTTTGTTCTGAAATTTGTTTTTTAAAACTGGAGAGAAGATGTGCATGTCTGAAGCCCCTGTGCATCCTGGTTTTGCTGCTGGCAAAATTTTTCATGATTATAATTTCTTTCATTTCACTTCCTATTTCAAGCAAAAAATAAAACGCCAAACTCCAACTATGGATAAATACAAACCTTCAGGAATGGACAGTGCTTGCACGTAAAGCCTTCTCAGTTCTGATTGTGAGTTTAAACTGAATCCAGATGAGTGGTGCTTTCCCATGCTACTTTGGGTCAAACTAAATAAAAAAGAACAAACTGAAGTCCAATAGGGATACTGATATGTTCCTTACTAAACTCTCAGAAACATTTTGCACCTTAAGATTTGTGTTCCCCGGGGGAAGAGAGGAAAAAAAGAAAAGAAAAAAAAAAAGAGGAAAACCCCCAAATTAAAAAAAAAAGAGGGGATAGGAAGAGAAAGAACTGTCTAACAGAAACACTCTTGTTGGTTGTTCAAAACTTCTGCTCAGCAATATTGAGTATCCCAGAAATAGCATGGCTTATGGAAACCAAAAACTTTTAACAATGGACAAGTGTGAGGTGGCCATAGCATGTGTGTAGTATAGGGAAACATAGTGCAAAAGGCGTTGTCAAAGCCGGTGTTCCTGCAGGAGGGACAAACTGCAGGGCCTAAAACATTCTGGTAACAGAAGAAGGCATGGCAAATGGGAAATCCTTAACCATATCCAGGTTCTTAATTTATAATGGGAATGTAATATTTACTATAGGAATGATTCAACTGAATTGAAACAAAGCATTTTTTCTTGTGGAAAAACACAAGCGAGGAACTTTTCTTCATACAATACCTGCCATATGATATGCTTCCTGTTAACATGTCTAAAGCCCAGACACTTGCATTTGCAAATTAAATACACTTCACAGAGCTGAGAAGACCAGCATTGGCAGGCAATCCTGTAATGAACAGAAAGCCTTGAACAGAAAAACAATTATAACAGAGAGGCTTTAACAAAGTCACAGACTCACAAACATTTTATTAACAATAATATAATAAGCAATCAGCACTGTAGTCCTATTTTTAAACTTTAACAAGCAATAAATTTTACAACACTGTCTGAGGTCAGTCAAGATACTTTACTGAGTGATCAATGGAAAAATGTTATGTTCCCAAACTCAGAGACTGTGAGACAGTGTCTTTGAATTTGTAATTTTTCCCAACAGGACCATATGCAAGCCCTCTGTAGCCAAAAAAAGGCCTTCCATTAATTATGTGGGTAAATCGATAACCCTGGTCCCCAGATATCCACCCTTTCTAGGTCTGGGCGTCATATCAGAATGTGTGCATGCTCTCTCCATCCGTGCCATGAAAAGTGCTTAATCTGGATGTGGCCTGTACTGCCTGAATAGTGGTGATTACACTTGTCCATTGGTGTAGACACAGCATCTATGCTTAGCTTTGGTTTATCCCATATGACATAGGATTTTATTATAAAATAAATAAATAAAAATTCAACTTAATATTCTTCTTTCATAAAAATAATATGCTCCTAATTAGGCCTGCATAAAAGCTGTCTGAACTATTTTTTGTGCCTAAACCAAAAGCCTGGATTCAAAGACGACACAACTTTCAGGAACTCAAAATTTGACCCAGATCTGAAATTGC